>NW_015386778.1:426345-427942 GCF_001527695.2 Protobothrops mucrosquamatus | reverse complement strand
ATAACAACAATCAATGGATGTTTGTTTCTCAGGCTGGCAATTAACTCAGCCAAATGTATGAACTCCAACTGTCAATACATAGTATGCTTCAAATTATGTAATAAAACAAGTTTCTCTCCTGTTGTTAGCTTTAGTTCTTCTTCAAACATGCTTAAAAATTACTTTTAATAATAATAATAGTAAAGTTGGAAGGGACCTTGGAGGTCATCTAGTCCAACCCCCTGCTCAGGCAGGAAACCCTATACCATTTTGGACAAATGGCTGTCCAGTCTCTTCTTTAAAACTTCCAGTGTTGGAGCATTCACCGCTTCTGGAGGCAGGTTGTTCCCCTGGTTAATTGTTCTAACTGTCAGGAAGTTTCTCCTTAGTTCTAGGTTGCTTCTCTCCTTGCTTAGTTTCCACCCGTTGCTTCTTGTCCTGCCTTCAGGCGCCTTGGAAAAAATGTTTTCTTAAACATTTGTAATATTCAGAATATACTTTCATGCTAACGAACGAGATTCTACTTTGAATTTATTGCCAGGACATCTCAGAATATATTTTTAAAAATTTCATCAAAGGACTGCTCTCACGTGTCCGTTCCAGAATTTTCCCAATCCCATTCAAGCAATTCTGTATCATGCCCTTTAACATTCAAAATACAAACTTTTTTTAAAAATGAAGAAAATTATTTTAAAATTACGTTTATGATTAAATTTAAAACCATTGTATAGCATTTCTATATGAAGATGTTAGGACAGAAAGTAGGGTTGCCAGGTCTGCTTCCAAAAAATAGCGGACAAGCGGGGGGGGGGGGTTAAGTAGTAAAAAAAGTAGACTGTACAGCTTTAGATTACGTACCATTTCATCATAAAGCTTTTGAATAAAAAAAATGTCCACTATTTTGTGAAAAAAATAGTGAACATAATGTGAAAAAAGTGGACTGTCGACTCAAATAGTGGACACCTGGCAACCCTAACAGAAAGTAACTATATGAATGTTTGATAGAAGGGTACAAACATATGAGATACAATTGGATATTACTTGGTCCTTTCAATATGAATTTGAATTACCTTAAATTTTATGTATGCGATAGAAGCATCGTGGCCATGGGAGAGATATGCTATAAAGGAATATTTAAGTCAATCTGGCAGCTGTTAAGTTCTGTCAGAATTCTCCTTTTTGATTACCCCCTTATTATGAAGAGATTTCTGATTCCAGTTTTAGAGACTGCAAGAAATAATCCCATTTGCTCACTTGTCTCGATACAGTAGTAGGAGGAAAAACTTAATAAATGCAAAGTCTACTTGAGAATCAGAAATGAAAAAATACACGAGTTGTTAGGCAGACCACGTAAATTATTTAGAATAATATTTGAAATGCACCAAACGTATTGATCATTCTTTTATTACCATTAATAATAGGGTAAGCATAATTATCCTGCAACCCTATGAAATTTGGCACACGTGTGTTTCTTTTGTTCTTCTCTGTATGTGTACAGAGAGGGAGCCCTGCATTATTATCTCAGCTGGAGGAGAAAGCTCATTCTGCTCAGGCAAAACTGACTTTTATATGCTGGACTATCCAGGACTTTTAGTTTCGTTTATTGTTACAGATCAAG
>NW_015386778.1:391972-425889 GCF_001527695.2 Protobothrops mucrosquamatus | reverse complement strand
CCTCTCTCCAATCTTCTGTTCACCTGGCAAGCTGGCTTCAAGCTGTTCTGCAACATGCTAGCTCTCTCCTCCCCTTCCTGCTTCCTGCTTCTTGCAGAGACACAGCAAAGGGAGGAGCCTCGCCCAATAAGCTTTTCAGCTCATCGAACAGGGTGAGGCCACTCTCTTTTTACACACAGAGAGAGAGAGAGAGAGAGAGAGGGAGAGAAGGGAAGCACAAGTGCCTCTCTCTGTTTCTGTCTCTCTCTGCAAATGGCAGAAGAGGCTGGGAGCTGCAGAAGAAGGCTCAAAGAGCCGCATGTGGCTCCGGAGCCGCAGGTTGCCGACCTGTGGTTTAGTAGGAGATTTTAATGCAATTGTGGATGAAAAATTAGATTACCACAGAAGTAAAACAGGGAAAAAAAGAAGGAAGAGATTAGCTAAGGCATTTTTTAAAATGGCAGAAGAAATCTGCGTACAAGATGTCTGGAGAGAAATGAACCGAAAAAAGAACTCAGTATACATTTTATTCGAACAGACACAAATCATGGTCTAGAACTGATATGATATGGATGTCCCCTGAGTTAAAAACTAATATACATGACGTTGAGATAAAAGCCAACATTTGAGCTGACCAAAATCCAATAAAGCTGATCTGGAGATGAGTAAAGAAGAAATCAAGATGGAAATTGAATCCTTGTTAAAAGAGAAAGAATTTACAGAAATAGCAGTAAAGGAAATGGATTTTTTTTTAAAGAAAATAAAAAAGAAGACACTTCAGATTGTATGGGATACAGCCAAAGCACACTTAAGAGGAGTAGCTATAACTTACATGGCTAAAAAGAATAAAGAGAAAAGGCAACAGTGTACAATGTTAAGGGTAAAGTTTAAAAAATTGGAGCTAGAACTTCAAAGAGATCCACAAAAGAAAACCCTTAAAAGACAAATGGAGATAATTAAACAGATAATTAAATTAAACCTAATAAAGTCAGAAGAATTGGTTCAACAAATCAAAAGGGCAAAACAAAACTTTTTCGAAAATGCAAATAAACTGGGAAGATGGCTGGCTTATAAACTGAAAAAAGAAAGAGAGAAAAAGTTTATAAATAAACTGCAAAATGAGAAGGGAGATGTGCAACTCCAAAGTGAGGCAATAAAAAAATAGTTAAAGAATATTATGAAAAACTATATGATATAGAAAAAAATTATATGGAAAAAACAACACAATATATGGAAAAAGCCAATTTACCAAAAATTCCAGAAAACTTTAAAAATATGCTAAATGAAAGAATAACAATGATGGAACTGATGGAAGCTATAAAAAGACCAAAAAAATTGATAAAACTCCAGGACCAGATGAGCTATATGCAGAGTTCTATAAATGTTTTCAAGCTCCCCAATGAAGGAAGTTTGTAATGAGGTATTATCAGAGGCTAAATTACCAAATACATGGACAGAAGCAAATATCACCTTAATACCAAAAGAGGACTCAGATCTGTTACAGATAAAAAATTATAGACCAACTACTGAATGTGGATTACAAATTTTTCCCCTCAATAATAGCAGAGAGATTGAATAGATTTTTTGATTGAATTTATTCATCTAGACCAAAATGGATTTTTACCAAAAAGACAAATAAAACACAACAAGGATTATTTTAGATACATTAGAATACTATGAAATGCACCCAGGAAAATAAATGGCACTAATTTTCTTAGATACTCAAAAAACCTTTGATAATGTAAGCTTGCAATTTATGACACAACAATTAAACTGCATGGATTTTAGAAAAAAGTTTATAAATATAATTAAGACAATATATCATAAACAATCAGCAAAAGTAATTGTAAATGGGGACTACAGAGAGAACTTTAATATAAAGAAAGGTACAAGACAAGGATATCCACTATCCCCGTTGTTATTCATATTGACTTTGGAAGTTTTGAACAGGAACATAGACAAGACCCAGAAATTAAAGGAATGGAAATAAAAGATGAAAGCTATAAATTACAAGTGTTTGCAGATGACTTGGTATTTATCATAGAAGAACCGTTGGAGATAACTTCTAAACTATTGAAAAGGATTGAGGAATTCGGAGAAGTAGCAGGATTGAAGATAAACAGAGAAAAAATAAAAGTTATAGTTAAAAACCCAAGTAAAAAGAACAATTGTCAGAAAAAATGGATTTTCAAATAGTTAGGAAAGTTAAATATTTGGGAATATACCTAATAGGAAGATGTGCAACGATAAAAGAGGATAACTACATAAAATTACTTAATCAAATAAAATTAGATCTGGAAAAATGGAAAAACTTACAACTATCAGTGTTAGGAAGAATAGCTACTGTGAAAATGAATATATTACCAAAATTGCTTTTCTTGTTCCAAATAGTACCTATAAAAATAGAGAAGAAATTTTTTGATGATTTGAATACACTGATTTCAAATTTTATTTGGCAAGGAAAGAGAGCTAGAATTAAACTGAAAATGCTACAAGAATCCAAAGAAAATGGAGGATTTGGATTACCAGACTGGATCTCATACTATCAAGCATGTATCTTAACATGACTAAAAGAATGGATAATTCTTAGACATAAAATACTGTTATATTTAAAAGGACATGATCTGCAACTAGGATGGCATGTATTTCTATGGTATGAGAAGAATAAAACTTATAGATACTTTTAAAACCACTATGTAAGAAATTCACTACTTTCTGTGTGGGAAAAGCTAAAATCTATTTGAAAATCTCAGGATGGCTTTCAACAATGGAAGCATTTGTTTACCCAAACTTAGTGCAATATGAAATTTTTTTGACATATAAGGATATTTTGGATACTGAATGGAAACTAAAATCTAAACAAGAGCTTTTAGACCAGGGTATTGAATTATCATGGTGGCCTCAATTGCAAATTCAATCGAGATATAATAAAGATGTGGAAATATATTGCTTTTATAAAGAACAGACAATGTTTGATCAGATATTGTTGACATCTGATGAAAAACTGATTAAGAAACTATATAACTTTCTATTAAATTTGAAAATGGAGGATGAACAAGTGAAAAATACAATGATACAATGGGCAAAAAACTTTGGATATAATATAGAATTAGAGAAATTGCAAAATATTTGGGAAAGAAATTATAAATTGACAATGGCAACATCTTATAACGAAAACTTTTATAAAATGTTTTATAGATGGCACTTACCACCTGCTAGATTAGCAAAAATGTTTTAAAATATGTCTAGTAAATGTTGGAAATGTAACCAAAACTCTGGCACATATTATCATTTGTGGTGGACCTGTGTTAAAGCAAAAAAAAATTGGACAAAAATACACATTTGATTAGAAAAGCTGTTAGGAAAACATATAGATTTTCAACCTGAACTGGTATAATACCAGAAAAATCTGATAAGCAAAGTGTATATTTAATAATGCATGTATTAACAGCAGTGAGGATTGTATTTGCTCAGGACTGGAAGAAGAAAAACCACTAGACAAAGAGATAATCAAGAAGAAGATAATGATAATGATAATGATAATAATAATAACAACAACAACAACAACAACAACAATAATAATAATAATAATAATAATAATAATAATAATAATAAATTGCTAGTTTTTATTAAAGCCCTTTACACTAGTACCTGTTTGAAGGTGCGGTATGGAATTAATGGGGCCCTGACTAACAGGATTCACACAAACCAAGAGGTAAGACAAGGGTGTATCCTGCCCCATTATTATTTAATCTATACATTAATGGCCTGGCAGGATTAATGAAGGATCCCATGGTACATATGCCGATGATCCTAAATACATACTGTAATAGCTTGCTGTCTGCCGACGATATGACCCTATTATATTCACAAGTAGGATTGCGTAGGCTATTAAGAAGGTTTAACTCCTATTGCCAGGACAACTCCCTAACAATCAGTAAATCTAAATAAAAAATCGTGGTGTTTGGAAAATATCATGAGAGACATAGATGGCAATTAGATGGTAAACCAATTGAACAGGTTAACACCTTTGTATATTTAGGCATAACGTTTTCCAAGACTGGATCTTAGACTTGCCATCACCAACGGAGCACACTTAGAGCAAAGGTTTGTTTGAACCTACTGCTTAAATTAAAGAATCATAGTTATCCAGGGTCCCTTGTTCCATTAATCAGAGTATATAAAGCTAAGGTTACTCCTGTGCTTTTGTATGGAGCAGAAGTTTGGGGTATATACCCAATTACAACACTAGAACAAACGCAGACCCAGCACCTGAGATGTATTTTGGGTGTAGATCCAAGAACATCTGCTGCAGCAGTTAGAGCTGAACTGGGAATTCACACAATTCATGCTCAATCCAAAATTAGAACATATAATTACTAGCATAAAATTAATGAAATGGAGAGTGATAGACTCCCCAAGTTATGCCTACTAGAGCAGATAAAATTACGATCACAAACTTCCTGGTTCACTAAATTGACAAATTTTGTAAGAAGCTGTGGCCTTCCTGTCTCTTGTGTAACAGGGGAACGATCTAAAAAAAGAGCTGCCCAAAGAATTAAGGATATTGAAGCACAAAACGACATAGCCATCCTTAGTAAGGTGGGTAACGTGAAATGGCTGAGCAAATACGAATGCACTTTTCAAGCAGACAGCTATTTGAAGTTACAACTGCCAAAACATCTTAGGGAAATATTCATACGAGCGAGATTTGAACAGCTTGACACAATGGTCAGATATGGAAGATTCCACCCTATACCCTATAATGAATGTCTCTGCATCTGTGGAGCCACAGAGTTGAGGACCTGGCTCACATCCTATTTCACTGCTGCTTGTATAAGAGGGTACCTTGGCCTATACATTAAACAAATGACCCATTAGGACCTCCATATCAAAATAACTTACCTTATGTGCGGCCAGAATTTGAAAATTACATTTAACACAGCACAGTACCTGAGCAAAATGGTTCGGCTGAGATCGGCATATGTGAGACTGATTGGGGTAGATTGTAGGAGTGATAATTTTATCATATTTTATCTATCTACATCTTTTTTTGTAATATATTTTATTGATTTTTAAAAACATAAATCACTTAATAATTGGTGAACAATGTGTTGTCTGGATTTACATTTGTAAAACAATCACTAACAATTAATTTCTATAATCCATAATCCACATAATGGTTTTAGTTGATGTCCTCTTTTGCAAACGTTGAGTTAATACAACTCTTATTGTTTTGATACATAACAATTAAATATATAATTTTTCCCAATATTTCTAAAAATAATAATCACATCAATATAATATTTCTTTTCTATCCAGTCATTCTGGTTGCCTTATCATAGATCCTGTTACAGTCCTTATTTAAATTTGTTTCTCCCACAAAATTCAAAGTATTCTTACTGGTTAAGATGTATTAATTAATTACATTTAAAAATTTAAGTCTATTTTTTCCATATGAACCATCTCAGCACTTTTACATTTCTTAAGGAATAGATAAAACAGTAAAAAAAAGAAAGGAGAGCAAGAGTAAAGAAACATAAAAAATAACATACTACTTAAAATATATATCCCCCAAGCTAATATATATTTGTTTCCAAGATTTCTTATTCTTTTTAACCATAATTAAAAAATATGTTTAATCTTTAAATATTCCATTTAATACATCTAGTCATCTAGTCCTTTCTTATTCAAAACATTTTTATCCATTATAATTTTCTTAAATTCAATCAACTTTAAATATCTAAAACATTTCCTTTATCTAAGCCATTTCATATTTTTTATATTACTCATATCAAGAAATAGAATAAAAAGGGGGGGAAGCATACTATATTATTTAAGGGATTCATCCCTCTTAGAATGGCATATATATTCCAAATCTCTTCTATTTCTTTAACCATATTCAAACAAATGTTTCTTTTTAAAGTATTCTCTCTGGTAGGTCCCATCATCTATTTTCTTGATTTCCATTCTTTTCCAATCTTTTTCCTTTGCCCAGTATTTTTCTTGATCAATGTATTTTGCTGAGTCAAAAGGTTTTTCCATATGTTCATAAATGTTACTGTAGATATAAAAAGTAAATCAGATGAAGTGTCTTTGTATGGGGCTTCTGCCTTTCCATGTTTGTTGAAAATCTTTTTCTTTTTCTTTCTCTCCGCTGTTCCTAACATCTCTACACTCCATTTTATCCAATCTGTTTTCTTGTTCTCAGATTTATTTTGTAATCTTAAGGGATAAGTTGTTTTTTCCAATTCTTGTGAATTTTTTTCCACTAGGATTAAATTATGTTTCCTTGTTTTGTTAAGTTCCATCTTTAAGTCTCTATTCTCTATTTTGTATCTACTCACCTGTTTTATCTGCTCCTTCTCTGTTGTTGTTTTCTGGGATTTTTTTTGTTGTAGAGTTAACTTGGAAATAGATTGATTTATATTTTCAAAGTTATTTTGAATTTCTTTGTGGTTTAAATCATTGTTGTTTGAATTAGTTGCAGTATAGTATATATTTTCTCCTGTGGAGTATTTATGTTTTCTTGATATGTTCTTTCTGCGTGTCTCTGATCCATGATGGCCAAGAATTTGAGTTTTTTTCTTCTTTTCTTTTCTCTGCAAATAGCTTTAGAGTCCTGGTTAAATAGATATTTGTAATCCAAGAAGTTCAAAAAAGATTACAGCTGTTCTTTGTTGTTAAAGCTTTGAAGATCACAAACACAGATTAGCTTTTCCCAGGTTTTGCCAAGTCTTATATGAAAGACATAGCTGTCATAGTCTTCATCCACCACTAGGTGTCAGCATCTATTTGTTTTTCAATTTCCAAAATGAACAATTGTCTTTAGAATGAGAGTCTTAACCATTCAACAATATTAAATTTATCCAGATTTAAGTTTTAAATTTCAGTTTTTATATTTATTTCACTTTCATATATTTTGATCCTCCATAAAAAGATTAATTCACCACTTCCATTAGTATAAGCGTGGGGCAGAAATCTCCCTGGAGTATTGGCTATTCCTGCCAGCTTGATGTTGCCTGCAAATTTGATGAATTCCCCATCTATCCCCTCATCCAAATCATTGATAAAGGTGTTGAAGAGCACTGGGTCTACAACTGAGCCCTGGGGCACCCCACTACACACTTCCCTCTATGTAGATGCAGTTCCATTGAGGACCACATGCTGAGTACGGCTGGTCAGCCAGCTACAAATCCATCTGTGATGCTGTCTAACCCACATTTTTCTATCTTATCAAGTGGTCTACTTTATCAAATGCCTTATTGAAGTCCAAGTAAATTATATCCACACCATTCCTCTGGTCCACTAATTTTGTCACCTGGATGGTGACAAAGAATGGAATAAGATTTTTCTGGCATGATCTGTTTTTGACAAACCCATGTTGGCTTTTGGTAATGACTTTCTTTGCCTCTAAGTGTTCGCTGATTTGTTGCTTGATTATCTTTTCCAAGATGTTCCCATGTATTGAGGTCAGGCTGATAGGTCTGTAGTTTCCTGGATCCATTTTTTTTCTTCCTTTTTTGAAGATGGGAACTACATCAGCTCTTTTCCAGTCCTCTGGTAGTTCCCCAGTGCTCCAGGATCTTTGAAAGATATAGTTCAGTGGTTCTGAGATCACATCTGCCAGTTCCTTCAGAACCTTGGGGTATCCATCTGGTCCTGGTGATTTGAACTCATCTAGGGTGGACAGGTGCTCACTTACCATTTTCTCGCCTATCTTAACTTGTGTTTCTAATCTGTTTTTTACAGTACTGTTTTGATAGGTTGGACTATTTTTTCCTTTTGTGTAAATATGGATGCAAAAAACGAGTTGAGTAGTTCTGCTTTCTCCCTATTGTTTGTCACCTTCTTGCCACTTTCTCCCACTGGTGGACCAATCATTTTCTTAACTTTTTTCTTGTTTTTTACATGTTGAAAGAAGCTTTTTTGTTATTTTTTACTTTTGGTGCAAGCCTTAGTTCATTTTGAGCCTTAGCTTTCCTCACTTCATGTTTGTAGGCTTGGGCTATTTGCTAATATTCTGCCTTAGTTATGTGCCCCTTTCCACTTTTTATACTTATCCTTTTTGTCTTTCAATTTATGAGAGTTCTTTATGCAGCCATGCTGGCTTCTTTTGAGAGCTGTTATTTGTCTTTTTTGTTGGTATTGGGCTTTTATAATCTCACTTTTCAAAATTTCCCAAGCTTCTTGAGTTGTTTTCCCCTTGAGGATTCTCATCCATGGAATCCTTCCCAAGCTCTCTCTAAGTTTGTTGAAATTAGCTCTCTTAAAGTCCAAGACTCTAGTTTGACTGTGTTCTATTGTTTGTGCTTGCATAATGTTGAATTCCAATATTGCATGATCACTGCCCCCCAAGGTTCCTGTGGTTTCAACACCTTCTATCATTTCATCTCTGTTAGTGAGAATTAATTCCAATATGGCTGATTCCCTAGTTTCCTTCTCTACTTTTTGGGAGACAAAGTTGTCTGCTAGGTTTGTCAGGAATCTGTTTGATCTTGCACTTGGTGCAGAGTTTGTCTCCCAATTGATGTCAGGGTAATTAAAGTTCCCCATTACTATTGTGATTTGCTTCCTACATACCTTACTTAACTGACTAGCAAAATGTTCATCTATTACCTCTGTTTGGTGGGTGGCCTATAGTATATACCTATGGCAATGTCATTTTCCCATTTTATATTGATCCAAATGCATTCAAGACAGTTTTCATCATTGTTGTGCTCTATTTCTGTAGTGATGTAGTGATTTTTTATATAGAGAGCAACTCCACCTCCTCTTTTATTTGATCTGGTTTCTTTTAAATAATTTAAATCCCTCTAGCTATGTGTTCCATTTTTGGGTTTCATCCCACCAAGTTTCCGTAATGGCAACAATATCATATCAAATATTGGACTGTGCTGAAATGGACAGACTTACGTTGAGGATCAAAGAGAAAGAAGATACAGAATATTTTCAAACATGGAATTTATTTTATCAATGGTTGGAAAAAAGGAGTAGAAACTAAGAATGTAACTTGTATTATTAAGCAAACAAATTAACCCAGACAACACAATGTTTATTAAGCACTAATCAAATGTAATAATAGAAAATTAATTTAAAAAATTGATCAAAAAAAAGAAATGGTAGTCTTTCAATAACTCATCAAAGACCTGTAGGTTAGGTTGGAAGAATAGAACTAGTCAAGACAAGTTTTTTTTATTCCTTTTTACACATAGTAATTAAGAAAGAATAGAATAACAGAAATGGAAGGGACCATGGAGGTCTTCTATTTAGTCCAACCCCCTGCTCAAGCAGGACACCCTATACCAATTCAGACAAATGGCTGCCCAATTGCTTCTTAAAAACCTCCAGAGATGGAGCATCGACAGCTTCTGAAGGCAAGCCATTCCACTGATTTATTGTTCTCACTGTCATTTATTGTTCTCACTCCTTGATTCTAGGTTCTTCTCTCTTTGATTAGTTTCCATCTATTGCTTCTTTTCCTGCCTTCTGGTCCTTTGGAAGTTAGGATGACCCCTCCTGTTTGTGGCAGCCCCTCAAATACTGGAATACTGCTATCATGTCACCCTTAGTCCTTCTTTTCACTAGACTAGAAACACCCAATCATTCTTCATATGTTTTAGCCTCCAGCCCCAATCATCCTTGTTGCTTTTCTCTGCACTCTTTCCAGAGTCTCAACATCTTTTTTATATTGAGGTGACCAAAACTGGATGGAGGATTCCGAGTGTGGGCTTATCAAGACCTTATAAAGCATTACTAATGCCTTGATCTCGATTCTATCCCTCTGTTCATGCAACCTAGGATTTCACTGGCTTTTTTGGCAGCTGCAGCAATAAGTGTATAGGCATCTGAGTCCTTTATGGCTGTCCCTGGATATGTTTCTTACATTTCCTGCTTTGTATCTGAGTTTTTCTTCCTTCCCATTACTCCCTGCCTTCTTGTTTGATTGGTCATCTTGCAATTTATGCTTGGAATTAGGTCCTAAAGATCGGTCACTCTCCCCCCTCAGTTTTTGTTTAAAGCCCTTCGGATGAACTGAGCTAGTCATTTTCCAATTAATTCTTCCCTGTTCTTGTGAGGTGCAGGCCATCCCTTGCCAGAAACCCTTCATGTAGGTAATGGCCTAATTCTAATGAATACATTCTAATGAATTAATATTCATCACTCAGATTTATAGGCTGATTGAATGCTCCATCTCTGCAACAAGATTTTTTTAATGTAAAATAACCTCAATACTAATCATAAAAAATGCCTAATTCATCAAGAAAACATTTTGCACAGTAAATAGTCACAGCATGTAGGAGAGCTATCTTACATCTGAAGATGTCCTAATATAACCAGCAATTGATGGCTTTCCTGAATTCAACGTTTTATAGATGGTCTCGCCAAATGGTCTAAATACTGTATTTGTTTCCATTCCAAAAGATTATTAAGCTATTACTTTTTCTGGATCTGGGTCTGGATCCCGTTAAGCTGATTAGGGCAAAACAATGTTCAGCTGGCTGCCCCAACCCCAAACTTGGTAGACTCACCAATTTTTTAAAAAGCAAGAACAAAAGTTGTAACAAACCTTTGATTAGATACAGTTTTCCAGTGTTGTTTTGACGAATACTTTGTATTGCCCGCCAGGAAAAAGTGGACTCTTGATTCCCACAGCCACAACTGTTGAAAATCAGGATGAAATTTACTAACATCAAAGCAGGAGAAACATCTGGGAATATCAGTTCCATAAAATATATAGAAACAGATGGTAGGTTAATGTGATTGAGATAGAATCCCTGGGAGTCGGACAGCTTATAAATTTTAATAATAAGAAAACTAAAAAGAAAAAGAAACCTATGAGGTTCTTTCTTGCAGATGTTTCATTTCTAACTTGGTGCTAGCACTGGTGATGTTACCTAGTTTGGTACTGAAACATCTGCAGGAAAACCACCAAGCTCAGAGAGCACCATGATTCCACAGTTCAATCCTGAGCTACAAATATTCTCTTCTATCAAGAAAACTGCATTAAGGCCATCAGATTACGCATTCTTAGTCTTGTTAAGTGGCACCGGTATGTACAGTATTTGTGTATAAATGTGTGTATAAGTACATAAATGTGTGGCCATAAATTAACTCTACTCAGTGTTAGAAAAAAATGTATTATTTTGGTATCCAATTTGATATAAGGCTCAACAAGTTAAATACACTGGAAAATAATAATTGAACCTATCCTTGATATCACTGTGAATTACAATACGTCTGCATATGTTGATCTATGACCGTAATGAAGATTTGATTTGATAAGTCTATGAGACTATAAATAAGTGAAACACATTGCCTTGATTAACATTAAATATTTTATACATCTCGCCAATAGCTTGGAAGGAAGCTGCTGCCTTTGCTTAACAGGTTTAAAGGGAGTTTGCAGAAAAATAAATAAATAAAAGAAATGACAAAAGTGGGAGGGTTAGTATAATGTGTCATTCAAATAAGCTTCTAAGACTTTGCACATTGTTCTTCTATCTTATAGTAATATTATGAAATAGGGATTTTTTTTGTCAAACTTCAGTTTGAAAACATCGAAATACACCATATGTGGAGAGCTATACAGACACAGAAAAGAGTTTCTGTTGTGCATTCTTAGCAGTAAACAAATTGTTTTTAGAAACTCTGGGCTCATTCTAATGCCTTCCTTCAGCATCTTACGGGGTAGGTATCACAAACTCCCCATAGCACATTGTCTCTGCCCCTGTGGCACGCCAGAGGTAGAATGAAAGAAATGTGTTCTTTTATATTGCAGGTTTTATATAACATTATAACAAAGCCTTATTTTTCCCTTTCTAGCAGCCGTTTCCGGAAAATTAGACAGTTTCCAGGTTGATTTTCTGCTCACTGATAAGATTTTATGCAACCTACAGAGCACGTTTTGTTACTTATCATCAAGGCTTTGGCAAGAGCTCTATAATAGGATTTAAGATGGATTGCTATATATGCTTATTTGTATTCTCTCTCTCTCTCTCTCTCTCTCTCTCTCTCTCTCTCTCTCTCTCTCTCTCTCTCATATGCTGGCTAAATTGAAAGTTGAAATTAAATGGAATAGAAAGCCATGTTTAAAGTGACAGACTAAGGATAAGGAACCTACAAGTAGTCCTCCATTTCTATGATTATTAAACGAATTGGCTTTCCCCCAAAGATTTTGCTTGTTGGAAGCCAGCTAGCAGCGTCCCATAAGGTGACCATATAAATACATGCTGGTTACCAAATACCCAAATTTTGATTGCGTGAATATGGGGATGCTGCAACGGTCATAACTATGAGGATTAGTGATAAATCACTTTTTTCCGTATGGTTGTAACTTCAAAAGTTGTTAAGTGATTGGTTCTAAGTTGAGGACTACCCATGGATTATAACTGGGATAACCACTGTTTAACTACCATCTGTCAGCTTAACTTGTGAGACTGAACTAATGCGAGAACAAAATGGGAGAATACAGAGCCATGTACCACTTTGTGCTTCCTGGAAAGACAATTAAATTAACAAAAAATAAATATTTAGCGGAAACTTAAAAACCGCATGGGGCTTGCTTGTATGTTCAATTACAACTCCCATCGTCCCTCGTCAGAATGATCCTCTATCATTGTCAGCTAGAGGTGATATTGTCAAGGCTGGCTTAAAAGATCTGGTGAAAGGGAAAATTGTGCATTGCAAGAACCTATTGATTTCATGTTCTGATCTCACAAAGGCCCCAGTGCTGGGATCAGTCAGAAGGAAGGAAGGAAGAGAAATAAGCAGAGAAACAACATGCTTGTAGGGACAACCAATTTCTTGTTGCACCAAGGACTTAGACATTCAGTGTTCTGTTTCCCCCATGGGTAGACTCAAACATTATTGCCTTTTCGAATTTCAGCAGTTTAGAATTGCCTATTCCCTCCCTGGGATGAATCATTTGTCCTTATTGCAATGAAATGTAATACCAACTGCAGTACTGAACATCACATTTACAGTCCATAAGGACATAACCGTCTTTGCAAAGATAATGTGTAAATGATGCTTGCTTTCTTGTTTATTTTTTTGCCTAAATAAAATCCTTCAGTAGAACAACCTGGATGAATATCTGTGTTTGTACTATATGCATATGCACACCTAGGTACTTATGCGTGTACACACAAAAAAAACACACACAGATGCATACTCCCAGAGGTCCACACTTTGCCTGCTGCAAGACTACTTAGCTTTTATGTGGGTGGATATGAAAAATAGGTGGTGGGGTTTGCTTCAATTGCATAATCAGACCTTCTTCAATGGTTTATATGATCCTCATGCAGAAAGAAAAGAAAAGCGGACTCTTGAAACTTCTAGCAGGAGCATCCACGAAAAAGAAATCCCGCTCTCCTCCCTCCATGTCGCCAACCCACGACCCCTTGGCAATAGTGGAAGGGATGCTGCAGGGCGCGATGGGACCTGAACTGTCCTCTCTCTCTAGCCATGGGAGGGCAGGATCGTGCCCTATCGAGAGTGAAATGCAAGGCGCAATGGAGATGGAGCCTCTGCACAGAAAGACGGGATCTTTGGATCTGAATTTTTCTATTCCTTCTCCCATAAGGCAACTGCCACCTTCAGTGGCAACCAGCCACCCAGAAGCTAAGCCGTTGAATCGAGAAAGGTAAGACGTTAAGTACAAATATGATGCAATGAAAATTCGCTATTTGCAGATTTGCATTTCCAAATACTTTCAGTTAAGGCCATTTTTTTTATATCACAGCACAAGATTGTTTCAACAGCAAGACTATGTTGGCAGTTCGTTTTGGTTTTTTTTCCTATTATCAAAGCAAATCAATAAGAATTCTTCCAGAATGGAAAGCAAAGAGATTTATTCATCCCACTGATTGTAATATTGAGAGTGGGGAGAATGATCAAAACAAGTGTCCCACTTGTGTCCTAAGGATCGACGTTAATCCAGTATTTTGATTGCCAACCAAGTCTAAGAATAACCTCTAGCTGAAATTACCTTAATTGTACTTAGGAATCAGGATTTTCTCTAATTGATTTATTAATTAAATCAATTCATATTCTGAGTTGATGTGGTGGAATGTAATACAAAGTCACAGTTGATCTTTATCCCTAATAGTTTGTATATTTTTAATCAATAAGTGAGGAATATTAATTTCATCTTTTTGTGAGGAGCTTAGTCTTGGAATTAGTTGAGCAGCTATATTAATCTGGAAGTTCATTCCACATCCATTTGGTCTCATAAATATAGTCATAAATGGCTTTTAAAAAATGTGTATCCAAAGCCTCATGCCCCATCTGGTACACGTCTGAGCCATAATGAAGAATCACTGCCAATTTACAACATGACACCAGTCACTACTATGTACACCCCACTACTCTGCATTTAGAGGTTTCATGTTTCATTCATAAGTGTCATATCTAATTACTGGACTAACTCCAAATTATTGCCTTCCTTTATCTTTCAAAACAGATCCACCCAGTGCAGATATAAAACAAAGATTGGGATCCAACTGAAAGAATTAACGGGTACAAAAGCAAAATGCACTGAATCTGCTATTCTTAATCTTATTACGCATCTCTTCATGCACTTTTGCCACCATCTGGTTTGAACTCCAGAAGTGAACCTCTGGAACAAAGGTTCCTAGTGAATGGCCATGCAGGGAGATGAAATTAAGGGGAGCCTTCATTACTGTGAGGGAAAATGGCTTGTCCAGCTCTCTTGTTTGGCCCACAGCAGAAGTTGTGAAACATGTTTTTATCTCTGATTTTTGTCCTTGAGATGTTTCCTTGCCTCCTTGTATATTGAATGAAGCTAAACAACTAGCTTAGGTCAGGCTACCCAGCTAAACCCAGCAGAAACATCCCAGCCCTTCAATACAGGAAGGCTACATAGAAATCTTTATTGCTTATTTGCATGAAGCCACTAGAAACCAAACAAACTGGTGTTCCTTTATTTCACCTTCCCCATAGCTTCGCCGATTTTTTTTCCTTGTCCTTCTTGCCAGAGAGCTGATCAACAACTGATAGTTGACAAAACTGACATCTTTGCTCTCAGAAACTTTGGTTTTCAATGTCACTCCTAGAGCTTTCATTGGGATTAGAATTTTAAAAAAATACTTTCATTGTATTGGATATTTGAAATTGGAATGAAAAGACCCGGAACAGCCAAGACTGATTTTGACACACGTTATCCAGTCTCATACAAACTCTTGTACCAAATCTAGTCCTACTATTCACTGCAAATAACAGCAGTAGCAGATATACTTTTTGAGATTTTCAAGTTTCAGCCTCTTTGTTTATTGTCACATATATATGATATATTGATAAATCAAAAAATAGATTGGTCTTCCAGATGACCAAAATTTCGGTCTCCTCAGCCTGGGTTAAAATTAACCCCTAATAAATCCATGCTATGAATTCAGACATTTAAGGTCATGTAAACAGGATTTTATGTAGGTGTTTTTTAAAATCTAGGGTAGACAAAAAGTTGACCTTTCTAGCCAATTCAGTATTGTCCAGAGTCTGGTCAAAAACTTCAAGATGGAGTCCATAATGGTGTAATCAAACATGACTATTTTTTATGTAGGGATGTTGCTTGTTAAAAATATAAGCAATTATAGTGGAAGCCCTTAAAGGTTTTCGTGACCAGAAGCTGCTGTTGTCTTTCAAACTCCTGCAACATATAATGCTGCCATACCAGGCACTCTGCCTTCAGGTATCTTTCTCGATATGTCCACATAATGCTATGACAGGAGTTGAGAGAAAGGCAAAGAAAAAAATTTGGGTAGCAATAGATTGCATCAGCACTGGTAACTCTCCATTCAGAGGCAAAACACAACAATAACGCAAGGATATGTCACCAGGAATGTTAGCTAGTCTGTTTTGTCTGGTTTATGAGAATCAGTTGCTACTTCTTTCTTTCTACTAAAAATGGGAAATTGCAAGAAGATCGTCAACACTAGGGATGGAGGAGGATGTTGGGAAAATCAGGATGGGTGTCTGAGAGGCTGCTAAGAAGATCTTTTTCCTAGAGAGAAGATACTAGGAAGACAGGGGTATGAACAGCCTAGTGAGAAAAAGTGGGAAGATGTGGCCTGAGTGGGCCAGTTAGACGTCATTGGAGGAGTCGGCACAGAGAGAATCAGGACAGGTCAGTCGGAAGATGTTAGAAAGATTAGGGGGAGTTAATAGGAGGACATGGAGATCAGGGAAGGCAACAACCAAACCAGTGGTTGCCTAATTTAGATAGCCTTGTGTGTCATGCATGCAAGCCTCTGGCAACTTTGTGCAATCAAGCTGGAGTCATTGCTCAGGCAACACCTGTCATCTTGAAGACTTGCATAAACATGTCAACAGAACTGAGACAAGTCCCTGGATGTTTTTTCCCTGTGAGAGCTGATATAGATTGCCACAGAAATACCCCTGCTATAGGTTAGTTACTGACATTGCATTAGCCTAGTTTGGCGAAGCAGCAGAGCATTCTCCTGAGACTTAATGGCTAGTTACTTGTGCCATGTTTTGAACAAAACACACACACACACAAGGGATATATAGTCACGTGTCTCTAAGTATGTATGCATATATATGTATCATTTTAAAGTTTCATCATTTGTCAATTGGAAATATGTCTAACCTTTCAGAGGAAATTTTGTTAACACTGATTTTCCATTTTTTTAAAGCATTTGGGGAATCTGAACCAGTGTCAAGATTGTTGTATCAGTGCAATGCATATCAGTTTAAAGAATTCTGGGAAAGAGAAGTTTACACATCCAAAATGATATAGTCCAGTGAACTATGACTAACTTTCTCTCATTTTGTTCGTGCATATGGAGTTGCAAGATTAGTTGGCATTGTTCTAGCTAAACCTGCTATAATGTAATAATGCCGTTGACACTTGTTTAGAATAATGCAAACATGTATTTACATGTAGTTGAAATTGGCAATGCATCCTAAATGTAAGAGAAGCATCTCTGCCATAGACAATTTGATAGGAAATATTATTTCAGTTAAATAAGATCTCTCATGCCAAACTTTATTACATGTGTACATATGCATATATAAAGATTTGATAATCAGATTTGGGGGCAGGGGCTTGCCAATTAATTTTAAATCAGAATATAAATAAATACACATATGCAATCAACATTAAGTATATATGCCACATTGTGCCG
Source organism: Protobothrops mucrosquamatus (assembly GCF_001527695.2). Lineage (NCBI taxonomy): Eukaryota > Metazoa > Chordata > Lepidosauria > Squamata > Viperidae > Protobothrops > Protobothrops mucrosquamatus. Next base: position 408,745 of record NW_015386778.1, on the reverse strand, counting down.
TCATTGCGAGCTTTGCACACACATACACAATCTGGTATGGTGTGCTGATTCTTCTGTGCATTTCCCACAATGGCAAGGTGTCAGTGATGATGGTTAATCCTGAGTAGGTCTATCTTTGGGGCTGCCAATAGCTGATGTTGACTTGATGGCACAGAATAAATCAGTCATAAACATGTTGCTTTGTGGATGGATCTACCGTATCTGCAGTAAGGCTTTTTTCTTTTCTTTCTTGGAAGATATCGTGTTGTGGTCCCGTATCCCCCGCAGAGTGAAGCTGAGATTGAACTGAAGGAGGGTGACATTGTGTTCGTCCACAAGAAAAGGGAAGATGGTTGGTATAAAGGGACGTTACAGCGGAATGGCAGGTCAGGCCTCTTCCCCGGCAGCTTCGTGGAGAGCTTTTGAAGGCTTGGGTTGTGGACTTGAGGGACCTCCTGGAGGAAATGCTGGAGCACAAAACCATATAAAGCAGCAACAAAGGGAAAGTGCCATAATGGGAGAGAGCCATGATTATGATTCCCAAAGGCTCTTTGATTGACCACCTGGAAAGAAGGGGTCTTGCAGCGCTTTCAAATTGTACATACAGCAGTATGTTGGAGTCGTGCCTTCTACACGGAACAGATCAGAGATGGAGAGGACACATGTTAAAATCCAGCCAGTATATTTCATGTAAATGTTTGGGGGGGGAAAGAAATGTGTTCTATTGCTATAATTTATTTCTCTGAGCTGCAGTGTTCTTATTACTGGCCTAGGGAAGAGAAAACGGGACTGGATTTCAGAGGGCAACCGGGAAAGGCTTGTTGTCTGCCCTCCAAATAATGGGCATATGCAGAAAATATGGCTTGCCTAGAAAGAACCAGAAGCCCAAAACATAACTTAATTCCACATATACCTCAAAAATCCTCAATTCCATGTTCTCATTATGACATTTCCAGCCTGCCACCACAGTCCGAAGTTGGCTTTTGTTGATTTGGTTTGTAAGTGGTGTTTCCTCCCCTTCTCAGCCAAAGCTTCCCAATTTGACCACCCAGAGGGCTGATACAGTCAGAGACAGCAATCTGCTTAGCTCCAGTTGGCCCAGTAGATCCGCTGCAAGAATGCCCTTTGTAAGAGTTATAAGAGTACCAGATACTTTTCGTGTGTAGCCTATTTCTGTGAGTTGTGGAGATTGGACTTGGGAACAGATTTTCCAGGGAATTTCTGTTTCCACATCCAAACCCTAAAAAAACATTGGAACTAACAGGACAGATGGGTTGTGGAGGGATCTCTTGCTTTCACAAAAGTAGGAATCTGTAGAAGAAGCTGAATGAGAAGGGCTGGGAGACAAAGATGGCTATAGGTAACAGGGAAGCTGTTGCTCATCACTGGCAAGGCAACATCTCCTGCACTGGGCATCAAATGCCCTTTTTGCCAGGAGGCACATCACCTGGAAATGAGCAGTCGGCCAAATTTACTACAGACCCAAACAAAGTGTGGGAATTTTCAGATGGAGAAAATCTGGCCCAGAGCAGAGCTGGGACTTCTGCCAGTGGAAGGCAGCCTTCCACCTGCTTGGCACTGACTGGCTGCTTGTCCTTCATTTTGGCCTGTATTTTGTTGTTGGTCCTTGCCCATGCAGTACTGGGAAGGGAGGCAACGCTCTACCTGTGTGCAGACAACATGGAGCCAGCAGAGAAGCAGGGTAACAGGAAAGCTGCTGGTCCGAAGAGCTGACAAGCTGGAGGTGAAGGGCCCAGCCTAGATGATTCAACCTATCTAATCCAGTTGTCAGTTGCAGAAATTCAGAGCAGCATCAACAGGTCAAAATAACCTTTTTGGAGAAGGATCTAGAACTGCAAGCACAGCTTTCTTTGGACAACAAGTCCCATAAAGGCAAACAGAGGAAAGTGGTTTCTTCTTCCATCTGTTGCTTCACTCAATGCTTGTCTGCTTGGAAAGCCAGCCCTAGATCTTTGACTCACAGCTCCCATGATTTCCTTCCCTTGGCTTTGCTTGAACCTGTGTGGAAAGTGCTCTGCCCCATGATTTACAAGTGGGTGGGAAGGAGCAAAAGCCCAGGGCCACAGCTTTCAAAAATCCTCATTTTTCTTGCCACAAGATTAAAGTTTTGATCTCCCATTTTCCAGGAGACTGAGAGATCAATATTCCCACTGTCTCCCTTTGACAGCTGTTGACACTGGGAAATCATTCTCAAAGAAGATTAATAGATTTCGCAGGAAGGAAAAAAGAATCAGAGGAGCTGATTAAGGAGTATTAAAGTCCCCAATTCTGCCTCACTGATATTTGGGAGAGTGATTGTGTTTAGACTTCCCACTAGTGGGAGAAGTCAAGGGGATGAGGGAAAGGATGACAGGAATACACCAACAGCTGCACTGAAACTGGCTCACAATACAGAGGGAAAGGTCAAACTGCCCTGCCCTGAGGTAAAGCCCATCTGAGTTCATTGTGTATTCCTGCTGCTCTACGGAAGGGAGGAAAGTATATAAAAGTAACTGTCTGGATAAGCTGAATGGGTACCAACCAGAATTTAGTTTGAGTATCATCTTCCAGGGCTTCCCAATCTCTTCTTCTGTATCTAATGAGCAGCTCTTCACCAGCTCATGTCAAAGCCCCTCCCTTTCCCCCAAAATATTGCTAGGAAACCACCGGTATTGAATTGATGCTCAACAGGTCTGTGCTATTTCATTTGTTCCAAAATACTTTTTGACTCCTTTTTAATATTCAATTTTGATTGGTGCTTTCTTTTATCAGGATTTCAAAGAGAATGAGGTTTTGTACAATATAACTTTCTAAGATAAGAAGTATTAGTATTCCTTATAAGTAAAGGACTTCTTTATAAATAGGGAGTAGGTTGTAGAATGCATTTAAAAGACACCTATTAGGAAATTATTGTTGTAGAGGTAATTGTTATCTCTGATAGATCTTCACTTTGAAGTACCAGTGTAGGGAATTAGTGAGGTCCTGCAGATGTTGATGAATTACAACTTTTAACATCTCACACTATTGAACCTGCTCCCTAATTGTTGTAGTTCAACATCTGCATCACCATTGGCCCATTGCTTCTGATAAACACAGGTAAGCAAACCTTTCCCTTGGATAGTACACCACGAGCTGCATGGATCGGGTTACATAATGAAGATGTGGGGTTCTGGGTGCACCTTGACTTGCTTCAAGCTTGAGAAAAATACCTTTATGCAGAAGACAAGCAACGTAATATGAGAAAACCAGGGCAAGATGCCAAATTTTTAAGTTAACTCCCAAGAAAGAAGAGTGGAAGGAAAGCAGTTGCTAATCACTTCAGCAAGAAATCTCATTGTGCTATAATAAATGAAGGATGGTCTATAGAGGGCAGAAGGAATCTCTGATCCATAGGGCAAATAAAAATCTCCTTGTAAGACTTTGCCCTGTGTCTCAGGCCATGCCTCTAGCTCTAGTGCAGTCCATCTTCTACATCCACCATGGCTCCACCCCAGGAATAGGTTAAAGTTAGGGCTGTGCTTTGGAGCCAAAGCCAAAAAGAAGCTTCATGGGAGGCCTGGGTGTTATCACTGCCCCAGTTGCCGCCTCCTTGAAGAAGATGTCCTCTGGTATCACTTTTGTTCCCCTCTAGCATTTTCCTGCAAATGGAGGCTCCATTTTTTCAGATCATCTGAATGTTGTTCCATTGGCTGTGTGAGGAATTGATCAACCGGCTTGTCACCCAAGTCTGACGTTCATGCAATTTCTGTTGCAACCAATGGGTCAACATTTGGATGATCTGGGGGGGGGGAGACCTTGCACTTGTGCGAAAACACAGGGGGGGGGATGGAAATAGGAAAATATGCATTAAGCTAAGGGATCTTAAGCTAAAGGAGATTGTTTAAAAAAATCTAGTTGCAGTTTAAGAGACAACTTCCAAAGGAAGAGATTGGCTATCAAACATTGCTACTCCTGTTTCAGTAACATTCTTCCAAGTTACAGTGAGACTTCAAAATTGTCTCCATAGATCAGGTGAAGACTATTTTAAAGCATCTCCTATTATAGTGGGGAACCATTTCTGGAGGGGTAGGAGTGCAGTTCCAGGAAAAGCAACTAGTTGCACCTGACCAATAGTTACCCACCCATTTTAGGATCAGCTGTGTCCTGTCTCAATTTGTCTAATAGGATTTCTTCTGCCAATACATACCTGTTTCCCATTTCTTCTGTAAAGCCACATCGTGAAATTTAGCAGAAGATACCTGGTGTATCTGGATTCAGCCCATTCTTTGCTATAAGAATATCTGTTCATAAACTCAGCTTTTATTACTCTAGGAATTTTGTATCAGTTCTAGGAGCTAATGTCAGATTTTGGAAGATCCAACACTGTAGCACTGGTAATGCTTAACCAAATGGGTGGTACAGTGCTAAATAGCACGAGGTCCTCTCTCCTACAATAATATGCGAAAGGTCTCATGGAAGCATGAAAGGTGTTCCATCTAGATGGATGATCATCTCGAGAGAATGGGAAGCTTTTCCAGGACAATTCATTTTAATTGGCTTCCACTTGGCAATAAAAAGAACACTGCAGATTCCCACAAGCACAAAGCATTGCAATTTTTCTTACTCTCTGTTTTACCATCAGAGAAAAAGATAACATATGATTTGTTATTGTAAAAATTTATCATTCTAAACACACTATTTAGTTTTGTAACCCAAGCTCATGCCACAACATTTCAGGCAACAAAAGCTTCTTATAAACAGAAACCTAAAGATGCAATAAATAGGAAGCCAAGAAATAAACCTACAAGTTGGCTGGTGACATTGCTAACATTTTTTAGGAGGTGGGAGAATATTTTTAGTCACGTATGTGCTACATTTCATTTAGATGTCAGAAACCTCTCCCAAAATATTCTCATTAAGTTGAAAGGCATGGCTTTCTCCTGCTTTAAGTATGTCCATTTTGTCATACAATACCTGATGAATACAAGAGATGCAGACCATTATCCATCCAAAATGTAAGGTATATTTGGCTTTGCATATTTTTAATGTTGTCAGACCCCAAATTAATTGAAACAGCAAGCAAGCATTTGCCTACTACAAACTGATTTCTGATGACACCCATCTTTGGACAAAGGCTCATGAAATTAGAGGCTGATCTGTTGGCTGTATGCTAGGGAGTGGCCAGTTGGTACTTGAAGTGTCAAATGTGCATGTAATTGTTTTACAAAAAGAAAAACTCAGAGGGAATAACACAGTACTAATATGCTGGGTTATTAGGTCTCTGTATTTTAAAAAAAAAACAAGAGAACAACCAGAGCAAAGCAAATAAATTCAGCAATATCTTAACTATTTTTCTTATATTCCTTTTCTGTAATGTAACTGTACAGTACTTCTTTATGTACCCAGAGTTGTAGATGGGACAGTCTAAAGTTTTGGCACTGTATCCCTGTTTTCCTAAAACAAGAGGTCCAAAAGTAGAGTGGATGCCAACATTTTCAGCTGTCATTCATATATTTCAGTCCCTACCTTTTGGAATTAAAAAAAATACCATCCAGCCCACGATTGCTGTGAGGAATGTACTGTAGCAATAACATCTCTCTCTCTCCCTCTCTCCTCCCCCTCCCTCCCTGTATCCCTTTCACTCCCTCCCCTCCAGTTGAAGAGAATGGAACCAGGCTTCCCCATTCCAGCCTGAAAGCCTCCTTTTGGGTAGCACATTCCATGCATGGAGTACTTCCAAATCCTCCCTGCTCAAATCTCAAATAATTCCCAAGATCCAGTCAAAGCAAATCATTTTAAGTCCTTTTGTTTTTAGTGGCATATAGTTTCCATATGGTTAATTTCCCCATTAAACTTTAAAAGATCTTAGAGAAAATTAGACATTACAAACATTCAGGCAAGAGTTCAGAAGAGAGAGAGAGAGAGAGAGCTGGAATGGAGATTGAAAAGAAACAAATGGAAGGAAAGAGTAGTGTCTTTTCTTGTATTCTGTTAAATCATAACACTCCCAACTGCTATGCAAGACTTCAGCCACAATTTTGCATGAGTTTTTGGATCCTCCATGGAGTGGTAACTCCCTCAGATAGCAATTAAGTGAAAAAATAATAGGATGATCACTTCCTTTCCAACAACTTTGTGCACAACATCCTACACACACAACACGCGCACACTAAAGTGTTACGGTTTTTTTTTAATATCTGGGGTCCTTTGAAGCTGTAAACTATGTTAATGATGATGCAGAATTTAATTGGCAGGAGAAAGCTTACCTAATCTCAAGAGGACAGCCATGGTGAACAGGAGGAGTCCAAAATGTATGGACTAGAAGGCAAATGGAGAACCATTACTTGCCGCTGTCAGATCCTGAATATCAGGATTCAGAATACTCTTCACCTCATATCTCTCTGCCTAATTTTATCCTTTTGTTGGTCTGGTGAATAATTCCCAAAAGCACTGTGTTTGCGTGACCTACCATTTTGTTTCCTAGAAATATTTATGGGATCTATTTAGGGTCTAGATATTTCCCTGAAGATCTCATGGATGCCAAACAGCTAGTAACCAATGTTTTATTTTTCATATGTTTTTAATATCTCATTAAGTTGGCATACCAAAACTGGTGTACTAGAAGTGATATTGGAAGGGACCAATATTTTGGGATCACTTTTTTTAACTTTGCTCCTTGGAAAGTCAGTTTTAAGTTTTTAGGGAATATGAAAGGCAGTTTGTGATAAAGGTAGAGTTACTGTTAATGAGAGGGCACATCCACTCCCTCAATACAGACAAAGGCTTGCCTGCTGCTAAAATAATTCTGTCTTAGTAAATATGAGGCCAAATTTATTTTATATTGGCTTCTTTTCCATGCTCAGAATGTAGAATTGCAAAAGTTCGTAGTTCTTGTACTATACATTCAACTGGCCACCTTGAGTAATGTTTGTGCAAAAGAGCGATTTGGGAAAAAGAATCAATGTCTTGGTAGAGCTCTTTGGGCGGGGGACAACACAACAACTGGGTGTTAGTGGATGCAGGTGTTTAATGCATAATCTGTGTGAAGCCAAAACAGCCAATAACTTACCTCATCCCCCCCGCCAACTTCCCCCCTCTTCAAAATTCAGTATTTTAAAAAAGAGTTGTGTTGCCACAATTTCCCCTCCAGCAATAGGTGCTGCAAGACTCATCCATCACACTTCATCTGAGGATAAAGACCTCCTTTGACTGTTCAATGGTCTGCAAATATGGGTTGCTGAGTCTTAGATCTCTTTCATCGTGGTAGCTGGGACTCATTTCCGGTGGTCAACCAATCCCGCCTAAGTAACAGAAGCACAGAGGCAAAGGCAAAAGCACAGACTTCAGACAGTGACTTCTCTGTCCTTCTATGAGATTTTACTTCTACAGTGAGTCCATTGAGAAATATTCCTTCAGTGGACTGAAAGCATGGGGGAGGGAGGGGTTGAGCACATGCACATGTGTGCGTTTCTGTGACAGAAATCTCTGAAGAAATTGTCCTTGTAGCCTTCTTTTGTAAAAGGCCAAATTTGTTATACTGGGGGGGGGAGGGGAGGTTTCTGCAAATGAAAAAACCTTTGTACTTTGCACATGTCAGAAACAAGGGTTTTGTTACACATGAATGTTAACATATTATTTAGAAAATGTCAATGGTTGTTATGAGTGCAAATGACCGACAGTGACAGTGTTCTCATCCTTTAAATAAAATAACCATTAGTGTAACCTGAGTGAAGGAGGTTTGTTTTGCTTGGCTGGAGAGCAGTAATTCAGAAAAGAGACAGAACATGGTGCTTGGTTAACAAGCAGTATAAGTGGCCTTGTCCTCCAGCCTCTCAGCAGTTTCCAGGATCTCTTTCTTTTTTCTCTCTCTGAACATTCTGTTCTGATTAGCTTAGTGATTTAGTGACAGAAGCAATTTATGCTTTTATTTTTCTTGTCTTACTCATTGCTGATCCACACAAAATGGAATCCTCAACTCTCCCAAAGATGACTGAGGATCACCCTTGGGCCAGCATTTCCATACCTGGGGCCAGCACCCCTCAGTTTGCCTCAGATAGCAGGATTTTATGGGTGGATGAACATTTCTGATGAGTGGGAATCAAATCTGGACAAGGATTAACAAAGCAGAGTTATAATTTTCCCAGAAAAAAGTGCTGATTGGATGAAACAGAGGTTGAGCCAATCTCCTGGATAGTTCTGTCCCATCAGGAAAATCAGTGCCAGGCCAAGAGTTTTGTGGGTGCGTGTCTGAAAACAAAGGCAGAAAAGATTAGCAATTTAAGAAAATAAAAGCAGATAGAGTGATAGACCAAGAGGGGACACAAATAAATCCATATCTTTCTTCATTGGTAGGCTGTGAGTTGCTGAAGAGTCAAAGACACGGGAGTTACCCTTCCAACACAATTGGCTGTTTCTGCAAAGATGTAGAAATCTGGAATTGTGAAGGCTCGTTGGGCTAATCTCAGCATTAAACTGACTAGAAAGAGAAGTCAGTTTAATAAGGGTCCATAGAACATAAACACAATTTATGCACCTGTCTCGCCTATGGAAATTAGTCTTAGAAATAGCCTAGCATGTTATATGTTACTTTGGGAAATATGGACTTGAATTATGCAAGCGCTAAAGGCTAGAGAGAAGAAACAATAACTAGTCATCGCCTACTTAAAGCCCTTCATTGGAGGCAGGCACCATTTTCACACAAGGAGACCACTATATGTGAGATCTTTCCATTGCTTTGCTGGATGGAAGCACCTTTAGGATGCTTTCCATATTTATATACTATATTTATATACCTTCATTTGTTCCTGATGCTATCCTTTATGCACTGTTACTTAAGCATAAAATATTTTGCCACATTAATTACAAGCCAGCACATCAGAAATTAATTAGAATGGGAAGTATGTTCCACAAAAAAATAATACCTTTATAATAACTTTCATGCTTTGAATCCAGTAGTTCCCACAAGATGGTTCCTAATATCTTAGGGTAAAATACTAAAATAGCAGATGATATGATCTTGGAAAACTGCAACCAATCACAGGAGAAAAGACTCATTAGACAGATAATGAGTACTAAGGCTCAGAGCCAAACTGCATAATCCCAATTCACAAGGCATTTCTTTGAATTGAACTGTACATTTATTAAGCTGCTATCTATAAACCTCAATTGCATCACTGCTAGTTCATCTGCAATCATAGAACAATATCACTGACTGCCATTATAAAGTATCAGAAGGCTTTCCAATAAAAATTCTTCAATGTTGTCTTGAAATGAGTAGGAATATTATCCTCAATATCTGGTGAAATCCACTGGTGCATTTCCAGAAAATTTTCCCAGATAGAAAATGGGTGTTAGGTCTTCCTCTCAGCATAATACTGAATTATGATTTACAGCACATACATCCTTCTCCATATGCTCATGCTTATCACATCAAGCCCTCTGCCTTTTCCATCCACTCTTTGCCTTTTCCCCCTTGACCATCTTCCTTTGATGCTGATCTAGATGATGGTTTGCCTGTTTGCCAGCTCTTGGACTTCCTGTCCAAGGTCTTTGCATAATCTTCCCCCTGGACTCTTTTCTGTCATCTCGACCTTCCAGTTGAGAGAAGGTGATGACATCCCATTGCTGCTCTTTCCCAGACTGACATCCTTCATCCCATCATCAACCTCTGAACTCTCTGTTAGGACAAGAGGCAGAAGGTTGCTTTGGTTAGAGCCATTTTCTTTTCTTTTTTAATTTCCTCTGATAATTGTCTGGGGTCTGCGTTAATGGAAATGTAAATTGACTGCCACTGTGCTAAATGACAATCGGGTTTTGTTTGACAGAGCTGAAAAGTATCTCATTGAGAATGTTGGCACCAAACAATCTAAATGCAAATGTAGGTGGGGCTGGGGGAGGACGGCATTTTCACTTCTGATAAGGTTAGTGGATAATGTGAGAAGGTGGAAATGGCTGCCAGTTCATAAAAATCATCAGTTTTGTTACAGTTCAACTGCAGAGGCCATTGTTTGTTTGTTTTATTAAAGGACTAGGCTATATTCTTTTCCTCCCAATGACATAGCCTTCAAAAAAAAAAACCAAGAAGTGCAATAACTCTGCATTACATGATTTTTCCCCCTCTCAGAGTTGGTACAAATCTAGAAAGTAATTATGGGAAATTATAGTCCATCCTATAATTCTGCTATTTCTACAGGCTGTTCTGGCCCCTGCTTTGAAGGAGAGACCTTGACCCTTTTCCTTTCTTAGACTTCAGATGCAACATTAGATCAGAACCTGGTAGAAACAAAAGCCCATTCAATGTTTCTAAAGGATTACAGGGTCACTAAAAAAAAGTCTACAGTTCATATATCTAACTTCTGCCCAATGATAGGAGTGCAGTTGGCACTATCTAGACCAGTGATGGCGAACCTTTGAGAGACCGGGTGTCCCAAACCCCCCCATCCCTGCTCTGCCCTGCCCTCTGGGCCACCCACCACCTCCATGGCCCATCACAGATCACCCAGGCAGCCCAGCAACGCCATGGCAGCCACGCCCTCCACCCATACCCCGCAGCAGCATCTGCGCACGATGGGGTGCAAGGGCAGAGTCTTGTCCCCACTGCCCGGCTACCATGTCCTTGGCTGTGCTGCTTCGCGTGGGCCGCGCCCAGTGGTGACTCTCTTCCAGGGGGGCTGCTGGTGAGGAGGGGGCCGTGGAAGCAGGGACTGGGGAGACAGTGCGTGTGCCCACAGAGAGGGCTCCAAGTGCCGCCTCTGGCACCCGTGCCATAGGTTCGCCACCACTGACCTAGACCCTAAGCACACTCTTGGGAGCCTCTTTTAGAAAACATTAACACAGGAATCAATCCTCCACCCACTTCTTCCACTTCCAAATATTTGTGGAGAACCATGCCAAGTCATCAGATTGATTTGGAGAACTCCCAGGAACAGTTTAAAGAATATTAGGTCCCTTAGAATCCAGATATCTATTCTCCAGCTAGGTCAGGGTGGACCTTCTCAGAGAATCTTCCATTAATTACGGGAAGCTTTTATTTATCCAGGCAATCACTTGCAGTGTACTTTTAATCAGGACACAGCCGGGAAGGCTACATTTACTGTGATCATTTACATTTTCTGCCTCAGGAACCAAAACATGTTGGTCTCTCTTTAGCATAATCCTTTCCTTTTTTTAAAGTGCCTATGCCATTTACACTGTGGAAATCTTAATCTACTCTTCTCTGCTGATAACTCCACGTTGCAGGGATTTCTTTCTTTCCACACATATCTATTTTTCCTCAGGCGGCAATGAACTTGTCACTTCCATTACTTAAGACCTGGAACGTATTTTGACTCAAGACATTTTGCTGCTGCCTAAAACAAAAGACAAAGTGGCCCTCTCATACCACTACAGATATCAATAGGATGGGGAAATATTTCAGTTGTGAAGTTCATGAGGATTTCTCATATACAGCTGACATATATTGCTTATGAAAATTGTAATATAGGCCCTAAAAGAAATTTACAACAGTTTTAAAAAACAATAAAGGTAAAAGGAGTCCCTGCAGATTTTACTCCACTAGTCATTGCTGACTATAGGGGGCGATACTCATCTCCATTTCAAGGACACTGAGCCACTGCTGTCTGAAGACATTTCCACGGTCATGAGGCCAGCATGACATCATAGAGTGCTGTTACCTTCCCACCGAAGTGGTACCTATTTATCTACTTGCATTTGTAGGCTTTCTAACTGCTTGGTTGGCAGGAGCTGAGATGAGGATGGGAGGTGACCCTGTCACATGGTGCTCAGGTCTTGAACCTGGACTGCCAGCTTTCCAGCTGACAAGCCCAACGTCTTAACTGCACTCCCTTTAAAAAACAATGAATCTCATAAAATCTCTTCATCAACTCCAGAGGGAAAAAATCCAGAAAATCCATTTCAATTTTTATTACAGTCATGGACCACCAAAATCCAGAAAATCAGCTCACTTTGCCTCAACCTATTTATATTGTCCTTCCCAAATATTAAGTGTGGTTGATGTTCATCAAAATATTGCACATATCATCATGCAAGTATAACAATCTGTATAATTGTCCTAACAAGCCATTGAAAACAAGATCATTACATTGTAGTGCCTGATTAAATTTGATTCATGTTGTGGCTGAAACCCAATCATAAATCTGAACAGAGAATGGGCACCGCCTTAATTTTGGTCTAATGTGTAAGCAGCCAGCCAGCCACTTCTCCTCATGATGACCAAGGAAGTGGCACTGGAGGCTCAACACATCCATTCATGCACAAACTCTGACTGCACAAACAACTCATTTGGCACCAGCAGTAACAATAGAAACTTCATCAAGGTGGGTCTGGGCCAGACTACAAAGTTCCAATGCTTCCCTCCCTTGCCTAGCATTGTAATTTGGCCTTTTTTATCCATCTGTGTAGGAAAGAAGCTTAATAACCTAGCTGCTATATGCATGTTGCAATCCTAACAATTAGTAGCCCTTGAGCTGTAGATTAAACACAAAACATGGATTTAACATCATTGCCTGATTTGGTATTTTTTAAAAAAGCAAACCAATGAAAGTAACATCTTCCTATCACCTATTCCTCCCTTTTATGCCTGTTATAAATATGTATTTTTTGGTTTGGTTTTTCCAAAGCTGCTTTTTCAAGAGGCAACTGGACAAGAAAGAGCATAGACATCCTGGTTTGATTTATTCTGACCACTTTCACCACACAGTGTCTGCAACTATTGCTTGAGAAGTTCCTCATCTTGAAATTGGCAATTGTCAGGTGATAAAAAAAATAAAACACACACGCACAGCTGCATCTTGCTATAATCTCGTACTAATAATTTTGATAGAGTGCAAACCTGTCGGTGAGGGCAATTCTTTAGAAATTGTGGGCATAAAGATAGCTTCCATCTGTAGCTAGTCCATGAACTCAAACGGATAATGGACTTCGAAATGCCAGTTAATTCAGACTCTTGGCTTCCCTGAACGGACCCAGAGGACATATTTTAGAAAACAGATTCATTTTTCTTTTTCCTCCACCAATCATTGCAAGCTGAACACAGTGGTAAAATACAGAGAAATATAAAATTGTATATGGCTTATATATACTATGATTCTCCAGGCCCAGTGAGAAAAGAAAGAAAAGAAGAAAAGAAAGAATGTTCTTCTAAGTGTCAAAATTGCAGGTTTATTTTTATGTTTACACCCAAAAAAAATTAAATCCTGCTTTTCTACCAGGTAGTATTCAAAACTACATTGAAGAGATATATTCTCTATAAAAAAAAAATTGGGAAAAACCATTCAGCCATTTACAGTTCCTGATCATGAATTGTGGGGAAAGGGGGGGAGGGGCTAAAATATTAAACATTTTTATTCAAAGCTGATTTTTAATGCTTGCAAATGCACATCTGCAAACTCAAATGATGCAGAGTCATTTGAAACAAAATGCATCTGGCAAAAATTTTGCCCTGAAATTGAAACACTCATTTGTTTTGTTTTGCTTTGCTTTACATCATAATTGCCCTGCGGGGTGGATTTCTGTCCCTTGAGATGTGCTCTTAGCCAGCGCCTGCAAGAACACATCAACAGCTCAAAAAAAAAAAAGGTCATCTCCCCAATAGTTAATTAGTCACAAATTGCCATCGCTAAATGGATATAAAATGATTTATTCAGCTCTTAGCCTTATCTGGCTTTTTGAAGCAAAGGCTTTAATGAGTATGCAAAACCTCACAGCCTCTCGTTCTGATAAAGGAACACTTCATGCAGCTGCTTTTGGAAAAGAATACCTCCTTTGACTGATTTCACCAAAATCATTTTGCCTTTTAGAAATTAGTGGAAATAATACTTATTTCCTGACACATTGGATAATGATTACATGCTACAGGGTCATCTTAACTCAAAATCTCTTTGGCTTCTCCAAATGCATTTTAAGAAATATAACTTTCTCCCATATCCATAAAGCCCACTGCATTTCCAAGGTAATAGCTAAGACCCAGAGGAGCCCATAAAAAGCTGCCCTGTGCCTCCTGGCTACACAGGGAGCTAGCCATTTCAATTAAGAATATGGAGCGCGGCATACCGCGCAAGAAGGCAACCCCCCCCAAATATGCTTAGTTTCATTATATTCTCCCTAGATGGCCATTTTTCCATCAACTTCTGTCATCATAAAAAATGGTACTTTATAGCCATGCTCCTTTATTGTGGCTGAAGTCCACCTCTAGATGCAAAGGATAGGAGTCTTTGCTTCTATTTCTCAAAAGTGTTTGAGAAAATTAGGGAAAAGGTTATTGGAGATATATTTGAAATCCGCATCCTCCTATTCCCAATTCCAGAATATACATATACATATGTATATACATATACACGTATGTATACACATACACATACACATACACGTGGCCCAAAAAGAAAACATCTGCTGCAAATTCTGTGTAGGTGTTAGGAAGGGCATCCGGCTAGTAAACGCTCAGCTCCATTCAGTCACCCCCCTCCACCCCGATAAAAGGGATTACAGGGCTGTAAAAAGAAAAAAAATACATATACATGTACATTTATAATGTGAAACCTCAAGTATTTGGTATGTACATTTGCACAAAAATGTTAAAGCACATTTCAGTGCATTCTGAAAGTAATGCAACCTTTGTATTATACAAAGTTAATTATGGCATCTTTTTGCAGATTTGAACACATACTATTTAAGTGCAGCTGTTCACAGATTCAAATTTTTTTTAAAAAAAGGTGAATATGGCAGATGCATAAATTTAGACACTTTTTCAAATGATTTAGTGCTGCTTGTTTTTTTTTTCTGTTTTAAATAAGGTCCTTAAATGTAATTGATTCATTAAATCTACAATTAGTCATGTGAAGACAATACCCGACATGAACAAATACTCTATTCTTTTTAACCTCAAATTGTGACTGTTGTTTTCTTTGAGGGTGAATCTATTTTTTCTCCAGGCTTGTGGATTGGTTTCTGAACGTTTCGTTACCAGGCTAAGTAACATATTCAGCAGAGTTTAGGGGGTGACGATGTCAGTGTCCTTCTGTTTATAAGGACTTTGTGTGGTCAGTAGGTCTTGTGATGATGAGGTCACATAAGGTGAGGGTCTTGTGATGGATCAGGTGTGGGTGTGTCAAATGAGGGTCTTGTGGTGGGTCTTGTGATGGGGAGATCACATCAGGGTCATTGGGAGGTGAAGTGCTGGCTGTGGGGAACCTGCGTAGGTTGAGAGCCGGTGCTACCTCTGGTTGGCTGTGCAGTTGATTTGGATTCTGAAGGGTTCATAGGCTGGTTGTAAGTCGATGTATCTGTTGATGGAATTGCTTGTGGAATTCTTTTGTTGTTGTTTTGTTTACTTTCAACAATCATGGCTTCCTCTAAGGACTGTCTAAATATCTGAAAAGGGAGATTACAGTATTTAGTTTTACAGAGTGGAGATAGCTATAAAAATGTCTCTAAATGTTTCTAGCTAGCAGTTTCTTCTAAGAAATAAAAGTTACATGGCATAGCAAAGTCAAGACAAGATCTGGAAGAACAAGATAACTCTAGGCTAAATCTGACCTAAAACAGGGTCAAATCTGCAAAACACAACCTACAGATCACAGCAAATCACTGCTGAAAGGTTTAGCTGACACTGAAGTAAATGTCCACAGGGAAGAGTACAATGCTGCCTATGCACTGGGAGAAGTGCCAAAAGGAAGTCTTTTTTCTCTGACCTCATCATAGGTCACTTTATTTATCTTAATATATCCCACCTTTACTTTATATAAACTTGACATGTATTACAGGTAGTCCTCAATTTAGGACTAAAATTGAGCCCAGAATTTATGTTGCTAAGTGAGAAATTTGTTAAGTGAGTTTTGTCCCATTTTATGACTTTTCTTGCCACATTGCAGTTGTTAAATTAGTAACATGGTTGTTAAGTGAATCTGGCTTCCCCATTGATTTTACTTGTCAGCAGGTCACAAAAGGGGATCACATGACCTGGGACACTGCAATCATCATAAATATGAACCAGTTGTCAATCATCCGAATATAAATCATGTGACCATGGGGATGCTGCAGCAGTCATAAGTGAAAAATGATCATAAATCACTTTTTTTCAATGCCA
This sequence comes from Protobothrops mucrosquamatus, assembly GCF_001527695.2. Classification (NCBI taxonomy): domain Eukaryota; kingdom Metazoa; phylum Chordata; class Lepidosauria; order Squamata; family Viperidae; genus Protobothrops; species Protobothrops mucrosquamatus. The sequence continues at coordinate 392,685 of NW_015386778.1, read as the reverse complement.
TAAATTCAAACTCCATCTTTTTATTTTCTAAAATTGGAAGAACAAAACAATAAATTGAAATCAAGAATCAAGATCACATGAAGTATTAATACCACTTTATAATGCCTTGGTAAGGCCACACTTGGAATACTGCATCCAGTTTTGGTCACCACGATGTAAAAAAGATGTTGAGACTCTAGAAAGAGTACAGAGAAGAGCAACAAAGATGATTAGGGGACTGGAGGCTAAAACATATAAGGAATGGTTGCTGGAATTGGATATGTCTAGTTTAATGAAGAGAAGGACGAAGGGGAACATGATAGCAGTATTTCAATATCTCAGGGGCTGCCACAAAGAAGAGGGAGTCAAACTATTCTCCAAGGCACCTGAAGTCAGTACAAAAAGCAACAGATGGAAACTGATCAAGGAGAGAAGCAACCTAGAACTAAGGAGAAACTTCCTGACAGTTAGAACAATTAACCAATGGAAACAACCTGCCTCCAGAAGTGGTGAATGATCCAACACTGGAAGTTTTTAAGAAGAGACTGGACAGCCATTTGTCCGAAATGGTGTAGGGTTTCCTGCCTGAGCAGGGGGTTGGACTCGATGACCTCCAAGGTCCCTTCCAACTTTATTATTATTATTATTATTATTATTATTATTATTATTATTATTATTATTATTATTATTATTATTATTATTATTGTTGTTGTTGTTGTTGTTGTTGTTGTTGT
>NW_015386778.1:386566-391443 GCF_001527695.2 Protobothrops mucrosquamatus | reverse complement strand
ATGACCAGAAAGGCTTCTACACCTCTGTATCTGCCATACTGTTTTTGTTTGTGTTGATCATGAATCAGTAAAAAAACTGCCTATAAACGGGAAGTATGCATCAGGTTTTCAGAAAAAATGTGTAGAGAAAAAACCTCTACCATCCTGTGTAGAGGTTCTGTCAGCTTCTATCCCCTCGAGAGCCAGTTAATTTGACGAAGGATAACTAAATGGTTTGCATACAACTGTGTTTTTTCAAGCATAGGCATTTATTCATATTTCTAACATAAGTAGTATATTTCTTCCTGCCTGCCAGTGGGCTGCCCAGTGGACAATAACAGAATTATAGATTTGGAAGGTGCCACTGGGCCCCATCCTCTCCCCAGGGAAAAAATAGCCAGTTCATTTTAAAGCAGGATGAAAATCCACTGCCAGGCACTCTCTTTCTGTTAATAAAATCATTCAAAATCTGCTACTTTAAATTCTGTTCTGTAATGCCTTACAGAAACACTTGTCATAGTCAAGAAAAAGTAACTCATATTTTCTACTTAAATACTTTTAAAAATACAAATTTCCTTGCTACTGCAGCAAAAAGATAAAGACATTTTTAATGCTTATTGCTGGAAGTAAGACACATGGATTAAAGTGTTGTTCCCTGCAAGCTTCGGCTTCCGTTCCGATACTATCGTGCGTGCTTTCAAGCAATAGAAATACTGAGGGGGTTCTCAAACCTACAATAAGCGTACAAGTTGATTACAACTACTGAACCCACTGAAGTAAAAAACAGTCTGACAGAGAACAAGCATCTCATGACTATCCCTGTTACAAAGAATACTAGCTTCATGTAAGCATTACTAGTGTATGTGATACTACAAGTAGTTTTCGCCTTACCAGCACAATTGAACCCAAAATTTATGTTGTTAAATGAGACATTTGTTAAGTGAGTTTTGCCCCATTTTATGACCTTTCTTGCCACAGTTGTTAAGTGAATCACTGCAATTGATAAGTTAGTAGCGCGATTGTTAAGTGAATATGGCTTCCCTGTTGACTTTGCTTGTCAGAAGGTCGCAAAAGGTGATCACATGACCTTGGGACACAGCAACAGTCATAAATATGAACCAGTTGCTAAGCATCCGAATTTTGATCACATGATCATAGGGATGCTGCAAAGGTCGTAACTGTGAAAAACAGTCATAAGTCACATTTTTCAGTGCTGTTGTAACTGAATGAAATTTAATGTGGAGAAAAGCAAGGCTTTACACCTCGGCAGGAAAAACCAAAGGTACAAGTACAGATTAGGCGAAACCTGGCTCAAACACAGTAACTATAAAAGGGACCTTGGACGATCATTTAAACATAAGCCAGCAGTGTGTGGCAGCAGCCAAAAAAACTAATACAATCCTTGGTTGTATAAACAGAAGGATAGAATCAAGATCACATGAAGTATTAGTACCACTTTATAAATCCTTGGTGAGACCACACCTGGAGTACTGCATCCAGTTTTGGTCATCACACTACAAAAAAGATGTTGAAACCTTGGAAAAAGTGCAAAGAAGAGCAACTAAGATGATTAAGGGCCTGGACACAAAAATATATGAAGAACAATTGCAGGAATTGGGTATGGCCAGTCTAGGGAAAGAAGGACCAGGGGTGATATGATATAGTATTCCAGTATTTGAGGAGCTCCCACAAAGAAGAGGGGGTCAAATTATTCTCCAAAGCACCAGAAGGCAACACAAGAAACAATGGATGAAAACTAATCAAGGAGAGAAGCAACCTGGAATTAAGGAAAAAATTCCTAACAATGAAGACAATTAACCAGTGGAACAGCTTGCCTTCAGAAGTTGTACTTAACAACCATTGTACTAATTTAACAACTGCAGTGACTCACTTAACAAATGTGGCAAGAAAAGTCATAAAATGTGACAAAACTCAATTAACAATTTTCTCAGCAACATAAATTTTGGGCTCAACTGTACAGTTACTTCATCACTTGAAGTTTTTAAGAAGAGAGTGGAAAGTCACTTGTCTGAAATGGTATAGGTCTCCTGCTTGTGCAGGGGGTTGGACTAGAAGTCCTCCAAGGTCCTTTCCAGCTCTATTCTGATTGATTAAACTTTGAACAGTCACTAAGCGAATGGTTGTAAGTCAAGGACTACCAGTTTACTGCATTTCATCTTTCTTCCAGTTCCAGAGGCCCTATAAACATCCCAGGGAACAGGGAACCCTTGAAATTGCCTCCCATTAAGACTGAGGGAAGGGTCAGGGCATATGACTTGAGAGGGTATTGAAATTGGCCTGGATACCCTCTTGTTCTTACATAGCTTACACTGTTGTGGGAGACAGGAGGAAGAGTGGCAGAGTAGACAACAGACAAGTGACAGTGAGCCTGGAGAAGGAATGGGGGTGCAGCAAACAACTCAGAAAGGATCTGAAGTGGCAATGCGGAAAACCGTTGCTATTTCGAGAAATTTAGTGACTTATTTTGATTTCTCCTTCATGTTCTAAAAAGGCTAAAAGTTTAGAACTTGTTCTAAAGTAACCTGCTTGTTTTTTTACTCTTGTTTGCTGAATAAAGGAAAGCAGGGAGAGAGGGGGAATCTTCATATAGTTACAAATCCGTGAAAATCTTAGCCTTTCCGTTTCCATCCCAGAATTATGTGTCACTCAATCAAGGTTGGATCTTGCAATCTCATAGCAGGGCCGTGAAGTCATGGTGCCAAATTTTGATAAAAACTTGGGGTAGTTGTTTGTTGGGAGCTTTTGCACAGAACCAAGCACTGGGTACTATGAAAACTGGCTGCCCTTGGGGTATCTCTGCTGTTGTTAGTAGGGAGTTCCTGGCAGCTTGTAAGAAACTTGACTATCCTCTTGCTTGATATGTATGCTTTTTCTGTTATGCTTTTAAATCTGTTTGTTGGGGTTAAGAATAAAGCTTAAAATCTTTTTATTCACTGGTATGCTTTTTATTTATTTTATTTATTTATTTTATTTAATTTATATGCCGCCCTTCTCCCGATTAGCTGGGCATCTGATCACTGCCCCGACACTTGGCAAAACAGGACTTTCCTTAGTTTCTTGCGCTGTAAAGGCGAGGGGCAAGAGATATGCTTTCAGACATGTGACATTCTGTTAATACTACCTTACATTTAAGTTAGAACTAGTAATTATGGGGGGTACCTCTTGTCTGGTCTACCACTGGGGGACACCAAGCATGCTTTCTTATGTTCCCCAAGACAATTATAAATGTGACAAATAAATAAATAACAATATTGGCAAATATATATGCAGATCTAGTACATGAACTTGACCCATCTTGGATCCCAGCAGATGAGATTCACGTATGTAATAATTACCTAATTTTACAGGGATTAAAATGAACACAAGAAAACCACGAACCTATTATTCAACAGATTAACATGACCTGCATAAATGAAGAACAAGAAAGCAGGAGGGGAAAAGGGAACTACATTTTCAAAGAGACAAAGAAGAATTATTCTCAAAGAACTTGGCCATGTGAAAAGCAAAGCAGGATAGCGAAGAATATTGGAACTGCAGATTGTAGGGAGAAGTTGCAGACTCTCCTTGCATGAATAATGCTGTCTTTCCTCCCTCAAACTGTACAGGTAGTCCTCAACTTACGACCACAATTGAGCCCAAAATTTATGTTGCTGAGAAAATTGTTAACTGAGTTTTGCCACATTTTATGACTTTTCTTGCCGCATTTGTTAAGTGAATCACTGCAGTTGTTAAATTAGTACAATGGTTGTTAAGTGAATATGGTTTCCCCATTGACTTTGCTTGTCAGAAGGTCACAAAAGGTGATCACATGACCCCAGGACACTGCAACCGTCATAAATGTGAGTAACGTGTCAAGCATCCAAATATAAATCAAATGACCATGGGGATGCTGCAACAGTCATAAGTGTGAAAAATGGTTATAAGTCACTTTTTTCAGTGCTATTGTAACACCAAATGGTCACAAATGAACTGTGTAAGTCAAGGACTATCTATACTTCCTAGTTTTTCTTTTCCTTTTAACAAGAAGGAATATTTTTGTACAATATACTCATCCTGCACAGTAACAATTATTTTGCTAAACGTAATACATTAATGAGGCCATCAATTTGAGATGTTCTTCAGACAGTGTTGAAAAAGGTACCATACCAAGCCTTCTTTAGCAAACTGCCCGAGACATTCTAAATATTTAGTGTATCAGATATCTGGGTAACTGGGAGACCTATTCACAAGAGGACAAGTTCTTAAAAAATGCCAAGTAAATAAGAGTAGCTATGAATTTTGCTTACAGTTTTAGATAATGCATAACCTGCTGTAAATAAAGTCACATACTTAGGGCAGAAAACAGTGCAAGGCATGATTTCACTGCACACAGAAATCAGCCTTAAATTCTTCTGACAGAGCTATTTAGGGTGGTGGCCACTGCTGCTGCTGTGTTTAAAAGCATTGCAATCCATCCTTTGTTACATATAGCTCCAAAAGCAAGTATGCGTCTCATCCTCCCTCTCCAAAGTCTGCATGTGCACTTGATGGTTTTCAAAATAACTGATACTTTGGTTCTGGTGCCATAAAGAATGTGTTCCTTTGAAATGAGTCTGCCGGGTTTAGGAGACAAGAGGACGGAGCAAAAATAGCAGCAGAATCCAATCTTTAGCATGCACCACCATTTTGCATTCTGCGTTCATTCACCTTTTGCACCACTGGATGCAATCTTCATATTTTAGAGTGCTTTTATTACTGCCTCTCTCTCTCTGTTGGGAGGTAGGAAAAAAAAAGTCAATTAGGTTGACCATTGAACTGGGACATAGTTTTTGACTAATGGCCTGAATCGGTGGCCTGCACCACCGATGTAAGCACAAAGCATCACCGTTTACCACTTC
>NW_015386778.1:384189-386011 GCF_001527695.2 Protobothrops mucrosquamatus | reverse complement strand
TATATGATTCATGCATGTAATATACCCACAGTGGTGTGTTGGCAGATGTTGGCTCTACTGGCTCAATTGTGTTAGTGTCCTGTCACTAGCTGCAGAAGAACTGATCAGTGGGCATGGTGGCTCAGCTCTGCTCCCAATCAGCTGGCAAAATTTCAGAGAATTTAACTCTCAGTTCTTGTGAGCTGGTACAAGCCAGCTCCAACACTCACTGAAGGTAGCATTCACAGGAGATGCATGATTTACTTTCCTCACAATCACTCCTGAAAAGAGGAAAATCTATGACCCTTTTTTTTTGCATATCAATGCACACCATCCCATGCCACAAAAAGAAAATAGGTACATCATTAAATGGAGTTGGTAGAAATGCTGCAGGAGCCTTATGCCCACAAAACAAGTCATATGTTTAACTAAGAACAAGTATCTTAACCATGCATGTGTCTTTACACACACACTCATGCACACACACTTAAGCAACATTATACACACACTTCAGATTTCAACTAAATTGCACACATGGGATAATAGTAGTGATTGGAGAATAATGGTAATTCAAAGACTCCTTAAGTAGTTTTGTTTTGGGGGCAAGGGAGAAGGCAGTGGGTGCCAGTCACCAAAACTATTTTCTGGACTCAGTTGATGGGCCACTGCTTAATATCCAATGTGGCATTTTTTTTCAACAATCTGGAGGTCTGGTACCATTCCACCCCATCCTTTCTTATCTCCTTTTTAGCTCCAGCTATAGACAGAATGACTACATGGAACAGCATGCAGATGATTGATGTGGGGTCATCTCCAGCTTTCCAACTCCTGATATTATTAGAGTAGGGAGGAGGAGGTGCTCCTTCTGGCACAAAACTATACAGCTATGCAAAATGGAAGGGAATAGGCCTGGATAGGCCACATTTTCTCGAAGGAAACAGGGGAACCCAATGTCTGAACAGCACAAGAGAACCATAATGCCAACAAGAACCAAATGGAAATGAACGTTTATTTCACACTGTAGACTTCACAAATGGATGCCTCTTGCTTAGGACAATGCAATATGAGAAGTCCTCAGGCAAAATGCTCTTTTCCCACCCACAACATTTGCACATCCTCTCCTGTTGCAAGCTGAATTTGAATACACTTTACTTGGATGTATTTGACAAATTAGGCATTCATCCCCTCTTTCTGCCCTTCCATCTCTTTCAGCATAATTCATTATAGCACAAGGTATCCCCCTTCCATGCAAAATCTCCCACTGCTAGATCTGGAAAACAAGTAGATCTAAATCGTCAAAGAATTTGTTCAGTGGATTACATCAGATCATGTTTTTACATGATTTGTATTAAAATTGCCAGCAGCATTGCCAGCTTTTAGACTGGGAAAAAGGAAAGATTTTTTTCCACTAATGAGCTTATAATTATATTTTCTGCCCTAAATATTATAGATGATAATAGATTGCTCCACCCACAAGTTTAATCGAATGTGATTTTCAACTATATTGAAATTCTCCTGTGAAGATTATTCAGTAGTGAAAAAAATTAAAGGACAGATTATAAATAAATTGGGTTGGATTTACCTAAATACAAATGATTATACTGCAATTTCCATTTGAGAACTATTTTTCTAACTTAGTTTGTCTCATCGTATCACTAAAATAACTTGACCCAACAGGACATTTTTCCCTTTTCTTCACCTTTTATCTACTGTTCTTGATGAGGAGGAAGCTACCGTACATGGGAAATGTTGCCTAGCAACCTAATCTCTCTCCAAAATGGAGCAGAAAAGCAGGGTTTAGTGGGAGTTTCCATGTCTTTCATGAAGGACTATACAGAACTGA
>NW_015386778.1:379949-382154 GCF_001527695.2 Protobothrops mucrosquamatus | reverse complement strand
TCATCGTATCACTAAAATAACTTGACCCAACAGGACATTTTTCCCTTTTCTTCACCTTTTATCTACTGTTCTTGATGAGGAGGAAGCTACCGTACATGGGAAATGTTGCCTAGCAACCTAATCTCTCTCCAAAATGGAGCAGAAAAGCAGGGTTTAGTGGGAGTTTCCATGTCTTTCATGAAGGACTATACAGAACTGAATTCAATGAATTAAATGCCCAATTGCTGAAGCTTTGGGGCTCACACAGTTCAAAATACTGTAGTTGATCTGCTATGTTTCGATTACACTTACTTTAATGCTATATTGACTCATCTAATTTTAATTCTGTTAATTAGCATGTGTATTTTGGAAGAGGCCACATTAGTATATTTTAAACTGGCTGGCTTCACCCAAATCTTTGTTTTTCTATATAAGTTGTAGATAAAAATTGGGAAGATTAATATCCTTTATTTCCAACAAGAGAGAAAACTCTAGGCCAAGAAATCCCTACCAGAGCCTTGTACTGTATTCAACTTCATTCTGCAGCTGAAAGATCCAGATCCATCTGGTTATTCCCCAGGTGTGCCCTCCCTTTGGTGGCCTTTTAAAATGTTTGAGGTTCAATGGAAACTTCCTTATTTTCTGCGACTTTTAATCCCACTTTTATTTTTTGGCTTTGGTTTTGGCACCTACCATAGCTAGATATCTGTATGATTCCACTTTACCCCAATTATACATTACCTTTTCTGTTTGCTAGCTGTTCTGGAGAATTAGTATAAAAGCTTATCAATTAAATAAATAAAACATTACTGCCATGATCCATAATACAAGAATTGCATGTTCATAGGTCAATAATCAAAGCTGACCTATTGACATCAACATCAAATGACATCTCCAGGGAATCCCACATATATGTTTGTGTGTGTGTGTGTACATGGGATCTACAGTACCATGTTCACAAAATTCCCACTAAACCTCAGCATAATACAAATCTTCCATTCCTGTCTCCAGGTTTATATCTGGCATAATCCCTTTTGTCACATCCCCCTTATGTTGTAGTGCAATGTTTTTCTTGTCTCATCATTGCTGTTCTTAATGGAAAAGAGGCAATTGCATTGAGGGGCAAAAACAAGCTCAGAAAGGGAATTTGACACCTCCTAATTAGAGTGCCTCTAGTTATCCAGCCTTGGATCACCCCATGATAGTGGCAGATACTAGATGCATAATCTTGTATATATTATTTAAATGTGCACCTAAGATGTGGCAGTAGCTGCCAGCCATGGATTGATGTTTCAGCAAAATCGTATATTCTCGTGGGTCACAGCAGTGACCCTCCCCAAATGGACCCAATGCATTAGACCAGACATGTCAAACACAAGGCCCGGGGGCCAGATGCGGCCCGCAAAGTGGTTTCATGTGGCCCGCGAAGCCATCCTGGAAACAGTGAGGGAACAGCCCCCTCTGCCTTGGCCCTGGCCCAGGCCAGCTGGGAGCCAATGTACAATTTTGTAGTGGTCATCTATGCTGAAACGCATTCAGTCTTAGCTCCATAAGCCCCCCCCCGCATGGCCTGAGAGGAACAGTGAGGCTCCTCCAGTGGACCATGCCTTGGCACTTGCCCTGGTCCCACCCCCTTCTGCCAGAGACCCTCAGATCTGTCCCACTCCTGCCCAGGCCCCCACAGGCACCCTTGATGTGAACGATGTAGAGCTGGCCACACCCACCCAGTAGGCCACACCCACTCCATCTACGCCCACCCAGTAGGCCGCACCCACCCTGGCCACACCCACCCGGCCCCCTGAGAGCAACCGCAATGCTGATGCGGCCCTCAATGAAATTGAGTTTGACACCCTTGCATTAGGCATTTCCTAGCAATAGAAAAATTTCTGCATGTGGATCTTCACAGTTAAATCAAAAACATGCATAAATCACACATGCTTTATGGTGCAGATGCCATCAGGATGCAGCATCATGCAAATGTAGGGTACATATCTCCATGCACATTCCACTCTGCTCTGCATTTCAGCTAAAGAGCAACCAGAATGGCTTACAAAGATTCATAATAATATCATTCCTGGCCATATGGCTACACTCTTAAAAAACAGCTCATAGAAATAGAAAAGGGAGTGGGATAAAAGAGGGGAGGAAAAGCAAACACAGGAAACTCTTAGTTTCTAAGTTCTTATCGTGGCCAGATGGACAACAAAACAGTGGAAAGAAGAGGAG
>NW_015386778.1:362620-379762 GCF_001527695.2 Protobothrops mucrosquamatus | reverse complement strand
TAAAGAGCAACCAGAATGGCTTACAAAGATTCATAATAATATCATTCCTGGCCATATGGCTACACTCTTAAAAAACAGCTCATAGAAATAGAAAAGGGAGTGGGATAAAAGAGGGGAGGAAAAGCAAACACAGGAAACTCTTAGTTTCTAAGTTCTTATCGTGGCCAGATGGACAACAAAACAGTGGAAAGAAGAGGAGCCAAAAGATGCTAGATTCTTGGCCAAAACCTATGAAATTCCACAACTGCTGCTTGGTGACAATTGCAGAAGATAAGACAGACTTTGAGGATGCAATGGCCCTAGCTACATGTTGGAAGGAGGCCCTCTCCAGATTATGAATCAGGATTTAAGATACATTTATTATTATATCAAATTATAAAGCCATCCATCTTGCAACTGCAACCCTGGACAGCAAACCTAGGATTAAAAGCCAACAAAAACAATGCTTTTCATTTAAAGCAATAACATTCAATTAAAATACAATCTCAAGAGTTCCTTCTGTACTGCACCATTGACTTTAATAGACAAAAAACTAGAGAGAAAGAATGAGATTGGTGTGAGATAGATATGGGACGACGGGGAAGCTCAAACAAGTTATATTCTGGGATTGGACCTCTCTGCCTCTTAAAAAGGCCCTGAGGGAAGGCAATTCCTAGCAAAGCCGTCATTTTTTGACTCTTAAAAAGGCCTGCGAGAAAGCAATACCATTTATTCCACAATCAATCCATACCTGTCCTGTTTTTCGCCACTATGGGAAGGTCCCTTCCTGATAGACGTTCATGTGCCAGGGGGAGACCTTGACCAGGATCTTCAGCTGAATGGATAAGAGCTGCTTGATCTGGAAAGAAATCATCTGAAAGGCTGCTGCTTCTGTCTCAAGTTTTTTTTGCTGAAGTAAGCATTCTGAAGCATTTGTGTTATCCAGTTTTGTAGTTTTACCATATACCATGTACTTTATTGCACTTTAATTATCTTATTACCCTTTCATACATTGTTTAAACATAATACAAGAAAGATAAGTTAGAAAGTTTAATACTTCCTCTGTCAGAATATTGTTTTTACAATTTTTGTTACCAATCCTTTAGCTGAAGATGCTGTGAATTAAGCATTAGTCCTTTTGTGCTGTAGTAGGCCACAACTATTTATAGACAATTTTGCTTTATATTCCCCATATTAAACAACCACAAGTAAAAAATATTTTCATAAATTACTTGAAATATTTTTTGCAGATATAAAAAGGTTAACAGTTATATATATATATACAAATAACATGTATTTAATAAATTTAAATATAAATATTGGATGTAGATTACATAAGCTTATATAAAAAAAATATCTAGGGCATTTGATTGCCAGATTCATACTGATTCTGCAATAAAGCAATGAGACTGCGGCTATTGAGCAGCATCTGCTGGTGATTACTAGGCACAGTTATTTTGAAATGAGAGCTGAAAAAAAAGAGAGAAATCAAAGTCCCCTTAGAAAACGTATTTTAATAGTGCAACAAGAAATATAATATTTTCTAATATTCTGTATCAGCCTCGTTTCCCCATGTTAAATGTTAATAAAGAACTACTTAAGTCAGGTGATTTGATTCCCATTTGTAGCTAACTTCAAGAACTATTTTGTTGAGAACCTTGTTCAATTATTTTTCAGTGTTAATCCAGGCCTCTGACCCCAGTGGTTACACTTAATTAGCTTAACCTGCCAGGGTTTCATCTGCTCAAATTTAAAGCCATATGGCTCCTGAAGGAAGTTCAGATGACTCCCTTTGCAGTCATAACAACAGAAGAGAAAGTGATCTTTCCATGCCTAACCTAAAAAGCAACTACAAGGAACTGTAGTCACAAAGAAATTCTGTGAATCAGCTCAGCATTGGAGAAATCGGCTAAAATTCATGAAATATATGCAAGAGATGTTCAAACTTCTTTATTTGCGGTCGTATTGAAAAGGTTTCTCAAGAAAGTAAGGAAAAGTTATGGAAAGTTGGTTAAAAAGACGTTAAGAATAATACAACATTGTAAGTAGTCATTAAATATTGCAACTGTCTTGCTGTAGTTTAAAGGAACATTGTTGATGTTTAGAATCAAAGTGCAGGGAATTTTACTATTTTATTTTTGCTAAAGAGGGAGTTGAGCTAATGTTTGTTCCACCTTGTCATCCTTACCATTTGCATGTACTTATTCTTATAATCTTTGATTTCTGTGCACCTGATATTTTCTCATTTCCTTGTGTGGCCCCAATTTTTTGTTTGTGAGGCTCAAATGTTCCTTTATTGACACATATTATGGGCCTAAAATTACCTTAATAACAGTTGCCTCAGGGACTTGATATGGGATCCTTTATTGTTTCTCCAGTGTCAGTCTGTATGAAAAGGCTCTGAGCCACCTGCCTTATGTTTGTTATGGTCTCATCCTGCATCAAAAACCATCTTTATCTTAAGCAGTGTCAAACTGCCGGCCTGCGAGCTGGATGCGTCATGCCGAAACCGCATCCACCCCATTGCCAATGGGAAAAAAGTTGTGATATGTCGCGACACGTCACGTGATGTTGCGAGTTTGACACCCCTGATCTTAAATAATGGCAAATCTTCAACTTTTTATCTAAATATACTCAGTGGAATTTTAAAGTTTATATATAAATTAATATGTTCTCTCCAATTTTATAAATAACTACGTTACAAAGGAAATCATCACAATTCTTTGAAACTCTTCTTGTTTCAGACCCAGTAAGTGTACCAATCGTCATTAATGCTAATTTTGTAGAACTGCTGAAAAGATTAGCAACTTCCCTGATATGTATGGAGGGACCTGCTTATCACAACATTCATGTGGTGTATCTTCACTTGAGACCCCTAGTAGTTGGTCACAATTAGAGCAAAATGGAGGTTGATGCATAGGCTTAGCTGCGGAACCAAGCCAATATGAATGACAACAGAGCTCGTATGTAGGATTTATACCACAGAATATGAGTAGAGCTAAGAATATGTTAGTATCTTTGTGAAAAACTATCATGGGCCTTAGGAAGCATGAGCACCAGATGGGCCCTCCCCCCACTTCCCAGATTTCATACCTGCTTTCAAAAGAAAACATTCTATAAGAGAACACATACTTGAAAAAAAATATCCAGGAAACTAATATTAGCACTGATCTTATTTCTTATGGAATAATCTACCCAAACAGGATTTTAGATAGATGTTGACAATTTTGCTATCCAATTGATATTTTCTCCAGTGCCTATGAATACATTTATCTCATCTTTGTAGTGCTAAAGTACCATTGATGGCCCCAGTGTCTGGCTGGTAGTTTGCAAAACAGTGAGACTAGCTAGAACAGTTCTATTATCCAATAAATCCAAGCACTGTTGCACTGTGGAATACTTACTAGTTGTTTAACCAAATAACTTTATTTATCAAATTACATATGTTTTATAAAATAATTAGCAGAAATCTATGAGGATTACATAAGCAACTGCTATATTTATTAGTAAACAGGGAGCACCAGGACTCCTGGTTGCCTAAGTAATGGATAATTTCAAAATTAAGATATTGCTTCTTTGAAGAATAGAACTTTTGTCCAAGTAAGCAAGCATGGGATTCAACCCTATTCAAGGTCACTTCAGGAAAAAAAATAGAGTTTCACTTTTATTTTCTTCTTCTTCTACCACTTGTGCATCTAGTTAATGTTAAATTATAAGAATTAAAATTGATGGAAGGCTTTGTGTCAAGGAACATGTTTAAATGAATATGAAGTTGTCAGGATTTTTATTAAAATTTTCAAAATGACTGTTCCCAGCGTTCATATTGTGTAGATGAGAAAAAGTGGCTTAAAAAGAAGACACCCTTGCAACCAAGTTAATTTTCAGTTATCGGTTTTCAAGTAATGTCTGTACTTGCATGAATACTGCAACGGTAAAAGCAACCATGATCCACTTTAACTCTAAAGCTTGTCATCATTACAAAATTACAAAGTGCACATTTTAAAATATATTGGTTTACATATTTTATACAGTTCAGTAAAAGGCACTTTAAAGGCTATATAGTTAAGGCACAAATTCTTTAAAAATTATAATGTGTAGTCAATGAATACTATTATACTACAGTATTCGTAACTTAAATGAAAACTGTTTATATCAGAGCTTTGGTGTGCTTTAGATTCTAAGGCAAAAGGAGCTTCTGAGGCTTTAGACCCATGAATGTGGCATTTCTCTGCTTTCCTTAAAGCTCTCCTTGCAACTGAGCAGCTGTTCTCCTCCCTCACTGAGCAGTGGCAGGAAAGCTAGTTGCAGACCCGTGCTAGATTTATGCCCCAATGCACTCTGAAGCTGTCATTTGCCTTCAGATCCAAAGCACAAGAGCCATAGTTCATAGCACGGTGATCTTTGGTACAGAAGGCTGATGTGCATTTCTGTTGGCAAAAGTACATAGTTTAAGTGCAAGCTACTGAAAAAAAAAATAAGTCCATTTGAGTGAATTCTTAATTTGACAGCAACTTATAGTACAGAATGCAGAACTGATTATATATTTTAATACAGTTGCAGCGGTCAGTTTTCAAATGAACACACATTAAGAAAAAGAAAGGAGGTAACAATCCATCTTTCTTCCTCTCAGATTTGTGAAGAATTTCTTCTCCAATTCACATAAAACCGGGGCTGAAACAAAAGAAAGATGTTAGTTTTACAACACTAAAAAAATGTATCTTAAAGCTATCTAAGAGGAGTAAAAGAAAAAAGGAAGAGGTGGTCCATAGCTTGAACATGGTAAGATGGAAATAGAATAGAGCTTCTCAATTCCTATTTTATTTCTATTTTTTCCTGTAGTAGGAACTATGTTTGCACAGACCTAACCAGAACAGCTAACTAAGGGAGGGAGGGGAAACCCGAGGTAAGAAAAGAGATAAGTTATGAAACATCTGGGTATGAAAATTGAGGTCTCCAGGAGCAGAACTATGACATAAAATAGCTCTGAAGGAGTTGTAGATATCATCTGGGAGCCCCTTCTGTGATCTTTGAATCACGAAAGACAGATTTAGAAATGAAGAAGGGAAAGTTATTTCCATCTTCAAAAATGAGGAGAGAACAATCAACTTGATATCAATATAAAGCAAATCTCTGTAGCAGATGATTAAGAAGTCAGTTTGTGAACATTTAGAAGGAACCAGGATGACCAAGTCATGTTAAATTAATCTGATTTCTTTTGGCAGAATGACCAGTTTAGTTGCCCAAGAAGTAATACAAGTAGTCTTTGACTTACGATCACAAATTTACATTGTTAGGACAGTTGTTAAGTGAGTTTTTGTAACCTTTTCGCCACAATCACTGCAGTTGTTAAGGGAATCATGCAATTGTTAAGCAAACCTGGTTCCCCATTGATTTTGTTTGTTAGAAGCCAGCTGGGAAAGTTACACATGGTGATCACATGACCCTGGGACAGTGCAACTGTTATAAATACATGCCAATTGCCAAGTGCCCAAATTCTGATCATGTAATCATAGGGATGCTGCAAACGTTGTAAGTTTAAAAACCGGTCATAAGTCACTTTTTTCAGTGCTGTTGGAACTTAAACAGTCACTAAATGAATGGTTGTAAATTGAGAACTACCTGTAATCTCAGAAAGGATCTAATTTGATTTCTTCTCCATGTCATCTAAGGACTAGCATTGGAAAACATTTTCCTGTTATGATAGTATACTTAAAAAGTAAAAAAAAACTATAATAAAAAATAAACTGGAAGAATTTTTTTTAAAAAAAACATCTTTACTTTTCTGTCCTGGATGTCTTGGTTCTCTCACTTCCTGTAGTTTCACTCTGGACTGTTCTACTCTTGGTTTAAGGCAGAATTATAGGACTAAAAATAATGAATATTGTTCAATGTGCTGAGTTGAGATTTTGACTACCATCGTTGCTGCATTGCATTTCACAATAAACCTTTTTGAATACTACCACAGTTGTTGCATTGCATTTCACAATAAACCTTTAGGATTTTAAAATTTCTACTAATATTTTGAATCATAGCAAGGAAACTATAACTCCTGATGTGAGTTATACCAATAATTTTAGGACTGGATAAACAGCTTCCCCTAAGTATTAAAAATATTCAGCATATGGTTCTGTTTCTGTGACTTACTATCAGGCCCTAACCACTGAAAGCTTTGTGGATTACAGCCAAAGGCTATTGCTGGTATTCCCTGTGATGGTATCTGTCCCTTTCTAACTTCTCTCTTGCTTTCTCGTCATCTACGTTCACAACTTCCTGATCTCTGACATCAAAGCATAGGAGTTCAAGCCGAAAACCTGGATCCCTTAAGGAAAAAAAAAGAAAAACAAGTATTTTCATCTAGGTGCCTAATCATTTTTTTTTTCCTATAAAATTTAAAATCATCATTTTTACCATTGGAATCTCTGAGTGGTTTAAGTTGCTTAAGATGTTGTCCCTTAACAGTTTCCCCTTCCTCCAATCTTTCAAAATGGGCTACTTACTTTTTCCGATCTTTATCTTTTTTAAAACCAGCTGTAGGTGTAGGAGGCAGAGGCCTCCCTTGCAATATATCTGAGGCAGCTTTCCTCTTGTTGAATGCAATAATTTCATCTTCCAGAAGCTTTCTTTTTTCTTCCACTTTCATTCTCTCTTCCTGATGTAGTCGTTTCAAATGTTCAAACTTCATTTGAAGCTGAAATAAATCATAAAAGCATTGTTTTTACCAGAAGTGCTTAGCCTCATCTTAAGTCCATGCTCAATAATTACATTGTAAAATAGGAGGTTTTTAAGATAATTATTTCATGTGTGATTTAAAATACTCTGAATACAGATGTTGCTTTAATTAGCTTACAGTTCAGAATGCAAAAACTGACTTCTATTTAACAAATTACAACCAAGTTGAGCAACTATATATTAGATCAACTTTTGAGGATATCAAATGCCTCTTTTTAATGTGTTGAAAACTGAAGAGGAATTTGTATCAAATATACACTAGTGTTGCATTTTTTTTTCTCCTTTGCCAAGCAGTGAGAAAACCAGGTCACACAATTCCATGCACAGCAATCATTGCACATTTCTTAGATGCCTCCAGCCTCCAACTAATGTTAACTGAACAGGTTCATTGCCCTGCAAGAATTATAAAACTGTGACAAAATTGATTGTTTTTTTTAACAAACAGGATAAAACAGTTTACTAGATCCCCTGGAGAGGAAATTTATGAGGGTAGGAGGGGAGACAATAGAAATGTCTACTTACCAGGGGTAGAGAAGAAGGAGTGGGGATGCAGTGAAAGGGGAAATGGGCGAGCAACACCAAAAGTCATGTGTATGTATTTATTTCATTAAAAGTATCTTATATATAAGAATGTAAAAAGAATGTATGTTAATATCTGATAAATATCACGGTATATGTATGGGGGAGAGTTTGGAAAAATAAAAAATAAATTACAAAAAAAAAAAAGAAATGTCTACCTACCAGTTGGTATTATGGGGGGGGGGAGGAAGGTTGTTGTGATAAAGGCTGTGGACATTTATTCTATTTGGCACGCATTTATCAATATATAATTTTTTCTTACCCCAAGTCAAGAGTTGTGAATTTTAAGACCTTTGTTCCATTTAAACTGTCTGAATTGGAATATTGTTATTATAAATGGGCTAAATATACTTCCTCTTAATCCATTGAAAGGAACAGTAATCTCTAGAAGGATCAGAAACTTTAAACTATATGCCATTTAGAGACCAAGAGGTTACAAAGATTAGTAAGAATGATATCCCTAACCCTTGAGATTTCTAATCAAACAGCACAGAATGCTGCCACTGAGTCTGATCACTACAATTCGAGGTAGGAATTTGTTAATCTAGACCAGTGGTTCTCAACCTGTTGGTCGGGACCCCATTTGGGGTCGATCGACCATTTCACGGGGGTCGCCAAGCAAGGCTGTCCGCCATTTTTTTGTCCGCCATTTTTTCCCCTTTTCAGGCGGGTGCCTTACCTCCCTTGGGCTGGGCCAGCTGGTGGTCGGCCTGCTCCGTCTCTGCCGCTTGCCAGCTACACCTCGGCCGACGCAGGGGGCGGAACCACGCATGCACGGTGCTCCCGGGCAGGGAAAGTTCTCGACTTAGAACCGGTTGGGTAGTCCTCGACTTACGACCGGTTTAGTCCTCGACTTACAACCGGTTTAGTCCTCGACTTACGGCCGGTTTAGTCCTCGACTTACGACCGGTTGGGGTCGCGGCATTAAAAAGGTTGAGAACCACTGATCTAGACTCAGAAACATTTAAGTAGATTTTTTTTCAATTGCCTATCAAAGCCCAGTGGTCAATGGCCATATGTAATTAATCAAATGGGAGTTCAGTGAATCACATCTGAGTATCCCTTGCCTATTTGTAGGCAAATGAGATTGTTATGACCATATCTGTGCGCTTAAGGAATTCTCAGGATGGGATGGGAGAGGAGGGAATGTCATGAGCTGATCTACTATCTGCTTTGAGCTGCTGATCCGAATGGGTTTCATTTGCTGAAGCTCTTTATTTAACAACTTTTGTACTCACAAAAACAACTCCTACAGTACCAGTGGGAACTCAAAATGCTCAAGATGTCTGGAGCAGGCCCACAGGATCCAAGGTCCTGCCCACCCCCAAGAGGAAGAATTGCCTTGGATAAGGAAAGATGAGATTAGGCAACAGCGCCTGTTCAAGAACAGTCTCAGCAGGGAAGAATTCTGACAGTGATCCAGCTGCAGGAGTGCATGTCTAGCTTCCATGTGCACAGCTGGATCTCTGCCAGGTCGTGTCCCCATTCTGCAAGTACAAGTCGGCATCCAGGTTGTCCAGGTACAGTGGCATCACTGACAAAACATGATCTGATAGTTTCCTTTAGACTGTTTTAGGAGAACAAGGCACCCCAAAATTTGAGAATCTGATTAAATCTATTCCAAGTTTCTACAACCACCCAAACTCACCTAAGCAGAGTAAAAATATACTTACTTCTCGCTCTGCTTCTTTTAGCAGTGCTTCTTTCTCTTTGACTCTTTGCACAAACATTTGTCTCATTTCTTCTTGTTTCCGTTCTAATTCTCCAAGAAATTCATGTCTTTTAGCTTCATATGTCTCCTGTAGACTGAGAGTCATAAAATGTAAATAGCTTTCATTATTTAGTGACAGGCAACAATGCTTAAACATTTCAGAATTGTGCTCAACAAAAAAAATCAGAGCACCTCTGAAAAGGTTCCTTCTTGCAGAAAGTTAATGCTCTCTTGGAGATCCCAAAAATGTGGAATAAATGCTTTGGGCTGATACTTATTTTACATTAAAAATAGGACTCCATGGTCAGAATATTCTAATTGTAGAAATCCAAAACATTTTCTTCCAGAGGAAAAGCATCAGTCACAAAAGCAACCAAAGAACACAAACAGATTTCAGCAGCTGTGCATCTGACAGATTGGAAACAAATACAGAATTGCTTACATCAAGGACATTCCATTTTTCAAAACAAAAAATGCAAAATTGTGTGTAATTCAGTTTTCAGTTTGAAGTTATTTTTGCATAAAACATGCTTATTTATTTTGATTGGTTATATATTGTTTTTTCTGCCCTGAGTATTTGAAGATAGTTGTTAAAGGCAGGAGCAAAGAGTATCAGGGAGAAGCAGACTATGTGAATTCTGCAAATATAATAATGAGATAATCATTGGGAATATTCATCTTCAACTGTAAAACTACTTAACTCACTTCCCAGGAACAATTCAAAGTACTGTTGTTATCCTATACATCCTCTTATAAAAATACTGTTACAAGAAGACAACTGTAATACAGAATGTAGTATATGATTCTATGGGTGAAATAACATTTTTGATTAGTAGTAGGCATACATATATGACATGGAGGTCAACTGGCAACATCTAGCTGACTTTGATTGATCTCAACAAATTAAGCAGTGTTGAACCTACTTGCTATATGGATAGGACACTACCACCATAAAATACTATAGCTGTATCCTAGAGTGGTGAATAATTTTTTAAAAAATCCTGGAGGAAAGCAATGGCAAATTCTTTTAGTGTAGTAGCCAAGAAAATTGCAAGAGTCACCAGGCGTAATCATTATGAAGATATCAGGTGACTCAAAGAAGAAATTACCCTATATATACTTGATAATTAATACTAACAAGGCATATTGTAATTAAATATTCAATAATCTATTGCCTCAGTTTCATTTTGAAGTAGAAAATAATAGGTTACAGATATATTCATATACATACAAGTTCAAATGCAACACTATATTTGTTGTATGTGAAATATATGTGACAGAATTTATTTCCACAATAAAAAATTGTCTTGTACAAATAGGATGCAATAAGAAATCTGTTAGGAAGGGATAGGCAGCAACAGTATGATTAAGAATTATTTGCATAATTTGAATATGCTTAGGGCATTCTTAAGCCTTGATCCTAAATTCATTTAGCTTGGACATATGGCCTATGGAGTGAAATGAAATTTAACTCTGCTAAAATAGTGAGATTAATTTAGCGAAAGCTTTAAAAAATATTTGAAATTCCAAAAGGGGTTTGGAACTTTTAGCCACGAAGTTTACTTGATGTAGTAATATGTAATAGCATATAATATACATTACAGGAAATTCTATTTAAAATATAGACATCTAAAGATCATCCAACATATCTGACTACATTAGCTGATTAATATATTTATTAAAATTATAGTTTCATGTAAAAACTCTAAAAAGATTCCTTTGTGTATTCATTTTCTTTTTATCGTCTGGCTTATTCTTCTCTTCTTTATTTGCCTATTAAGAATTTCTTCTTAATTTTAAAAACATTTCTAAACTTCCTCAATGACTGTTAAAAACATGCTTCCTTTCTGATATATTGCCATTATGATGGCCTCTTAAATGCTCTTTCAATAAAGTCATGTTTCAGTAACGATGTTGTTGCAAAGTAGACAAGCAAAAGTAAGCTATTTGAAAACTGGTTTCTATCTCATTTTATATGTCCATAATTTTACTAAATAAATCAGATTAGTCGCCTGAAGTAGTCACACCTATTAGAAGATCTTTAGATATTTATATTTTAAATAAAATATAATTTTCTCTAATGTATAACAGCAGCATCTGGAGTTTCTCCTAACTTTCCACCCTTGGAATCTATTAAAGAGCAAAGGTGCTGTTTTCATCATTAAATTTCAAGGGTTTCATTTACAGCATGACTAATTCAGTTGAGATATGAGCACAGTTTAACTGCAGGTTTTTTTTACTTCACTGGGCAACATTCTTATTGAAAGTGTAGTGACTATATCTGACAACCTTTTTCCTTTCCTCCTTGTATGCTGGATTATAGAATCATATCTCATTTCTTTACTATCCATACATCTTGCATGAAAGGTTATATAAATTAAACAAGCTGATAGTAGAACTGCACTCATTTTTTTCTGGTCTTCCTGAAAGAATGTCAAAAACAATTTGGCCTTCTTCATAAGGAATTTGATTAGAGGTTACAGAGTGGGTGGGTTAATGTTATGCTCTGGCAGGTTTAATTTGAAAAAAAAAACCCTGTTTAAGCTTCTAGAGAAAGTTTGCTGAATTAAAAGTTGCAAATGTGCCTAAAATGGAGGTAAAATAAAACCAAAGTAATACCATTGTTGAAAAAAAAAGTCTTATTAGCTGTAGTATGGAAGTACCGCTATGTATCTGTATAACCTGGAAGGATAGCTTCTTTTCAATTATAGCCAATAAATAAACGATCACATCAATTTAGGGACAACATAAGTATAAACTTCCTAAACTCTATGTTAAAACAATTCTTTTTCAGAGTTAGGATAATCTAACTATTCATTTCTCCACTGTTAATGTTTTATCCTCACCAACCATGTTTTATTTCAGTACAGGAGCTGAAATCTTATGGCTGCAAGCATCTTGGAAATCTTTACTGAATACCAAGAAGACAGAAAAAAATGGGTATTTAAGAACAAAGGAAATTTTCTTTCGTTAACACACTCTATTTGTCAATCCAGTATAGATCTTGGTGTTCCAAAAACAAGTAGCTTTCTGTGTTCTTGGACAGAAGAAAGTGTTTCTCTTCACTTACTATTGAGTCTTTTGAATTGGGAACTTATTGATCCACTATTACATTATGGTTTCTGTGTTATATTTAAAGGCTGCTGAGTTTGTTGGATATAAGTTAATTCATTATAAAGCTTAGAATCAATATAGCTATAAGGCATTGTCAGTTCATGTAAGATTGTGCTATCACTTTCTATAAAGATAAAAAAACCAGCAATATATTAAAACAGCAATATATCTAAAACCATGTTTTAATCATTCTATACTACAAAACAATATACCTTTCTCTATAACTGGTCTTCTTGCTATCTGGTACCCTAAAAAGAAAGGTATACAGGTTCATCAAGGCATGTTATTGTCCAAATAACCTTTTCAAACCCTATACAAGTTTATTCAAAAGTTAGCTTTACTGAGTTTAAAGAAAATTGTTTCAAGAGAGTGGATGTGAGACTGTAATCTAATTTACATTATTTTTACAAAAGAATATTGAGCATTTGGTGCCATAAAAGCTGTAGCATTGTTCCAAAAGTTAAATTAATTCAATTTTCCTACAAAAATATAACTCGCTTTTATAATATTTAAGTTTCTGTTTAACACTTAACAAAATATATTAATAAAGACCCAACCAATATAGTTTGTAGCTATTTTAACCTGCTCAGCAAAACCAAAGAGCTTTGTGGCACTTTGAAAGGTTTCATGGATTATTTATTATTCTGGGAGGAAAAAAAACTGGTACCTGCATTTGTAGAGATTATAGGGTGGTCTGAACACGAGGGCAATTGGGAAATAAACCTCTGTTTGGTTATCAATGACAAACACTCGCAGATTCAGAACTTTTATTATACACATTAGAAAACTACAACATTACATTACTTTTTGACATAATTGCGGCACTTGTCATAACATCTTACAAAGTTTGAAATTCCTTAGTAGTAGTCGCTTGCCGCCAAATCTGGGCTATGGGGGGGGTTGATCAAAAACATTCCAAAGGAACTGCTTCAAAGGTTCTTGGGTGTGTCTAGTAGTGTGCGGGCGAGCATTATCATGAACCAACACCACACCGGAAGTCAGCATACCCCGATGCTTGTTATGGATGGCTCGTCTGAGTTTTCGTAACATTTCACAGTAGACTTCTGAACTGACGGTCAAAACAAGCTCCATGAACTTCACTAGCAGTACTCCTTTGGCATCTTCATATTTGGCGGGATTCTCTATGGCACCACTTCCGGTGTGGTGTTGGTTCACAATAATGCTCGCCCACACACTGCCCAACACATCCAAGTACTTTTGAAGCAATTCTGTTGGTGTGTTTTTAATCATCCCTCCGTAGCCCAGATTTGGTGCCGAGCGACTACTACTAAGGAATTTCAAACCTTGTAAGATGTTATGACAAGTACCGCAATTATGTCAAAAAGTAATGTAATGTTGTAGTTTTCTAATGTGTATAATAAAAGTTCTGTATCTGTGAGTGTCTGTCATTGATAACCAAACGGAGATTTATTTCCCAATTGCCCTCATAAATTTGGAGAGGGCTGAACTAAAAAGGACTGACATAAGAAACATTCAGAATCTTTTCATGTCAGGAACAAAGAGGGTAAAACTCACGGCAAAAGAACTTGAGTTTCAAAACTGGAACCTTAGATAACATCTTGCCCCTTTATCAGTAGGAATGAATGCCTGATTTTCACCACAAATTGCCCTGAGTAGGCACTAACCCTCCATTAAGTACTGGAGTTTGATATGCAAATTTCAAACTGGACACTACTTTGTACTGAAACCAAACGAAGAAACAACTGGCAAATTTAGTCTCAATTTGTAGCCAACACACTGTCTAGTACTCATCATACTGATACTTAACATATTGCAAGCATTAAAAAGTAAATACAAAAAGGCTTCATAGCTACCTAAAAATGAGTTTTTCTTGGAAAGAAATTCTATAAAGGGGCTTGGATCTCTATTTGCCCATCAGCAGGATAATTCTTGTACCAGTGAACAGAACCTAGGCAAATTTGGTATAACGAGAGATGCCAAAAAAAGAAAGAAAGAAAGAAAAAGATCACAGGATCACTAAGGACAGGAAGGGAGGAAAAAAAAAAACAGGAAGAACTACCCAAATGCACCCCTAAGGGCAGCAGCTCAGAATGCTGCCAACTGCTGCATTCTCAGCCCCCTCCCTGCCAGTCAGTTTTTATTAAGAGGCTGGAAAAAAAATTCACAATGCCTTCCCTACCTAGAAATACTTCTGCATGTAATCCCTATTTACTTTGAGGGCTATTCAGGAAAAAAAGTGTAGGCTATTTTTCAGTACACCTGTGGTATTAATGGAACTTGTAAAGTAATACCTATATTTCTCCTTCAGTGGAAACTGAAGGCGTCATGCAACTTTCATGCATTAAATATATGTGATTATTACACACTACAAAAATGCAGCCTACAGGGCTGATTTTGATTATTTTTTCCAACATATTTATAGTACTTCTGTTCTATATATGACATACAAGCCCATCACACTATTTCCTTTTTTCCCACATAAGCATAGAAAGGGTAGGAAATACTAAGCAACAAGTAATAATAACAGGCAAGAGATAAAAGTCAAGGAAATGTTACTACACCTAATTTATTTAAATTAATTTATGCTTAGCAAAAGACCCCCATAGCACCTAGTAGCATCTGCACATCTAAGAATTACTCTATTCTTCTCATTTTTACAAAATACTCTACCAACTAATATGTCTACTTGCTCACTATTCAAGTATAATTTGCAATCATTCACTCCATTTCCCTTGTCAAACACAACTACCTTAGCCTTTTGATGCATTAATTTTCAGGCCATCTTCCTCACTAGATCATATAATCTTTCTATGTTCCCTGCAAATAATTCATATTCTCAGCCAATAACACAGCATTATCTGCATACAAAAGTGCATATAGATTTACATTCAACACCTCTACTGTCACTTACATTGATCCATAAAAGCATTAAACAACCAAAGGGAAGTCATATATCCATTTCTTACCCCTTGCTCAGTGCTGGACCATCTGAGTAAGAATTCCATTTATTCTCACACATGCTTTATTCCTGTCATATGCTACTCTTATCACATTCAACAAACTTTAATTGCCTATTTATGCAAACATTGCATAGTTTATCATATACTTGCTCTAAATCAACAAACGGGCAATGAATATGCATATGAATAAGGATCNCATTTCTTACCCCTTGCTCAGTGCTGGACCATCTGAGTAAGAATTCCATTTATTCTCACACATGCTTTATTCCTGTCATATGCTACTCTTATCACATTCAACAAACTTTAATTGCCTATTTATGCAAACATTGCATAGTTTATCATATACTTGCTCTAAATCAACAAACGGGCAATGAATATGCATATGAATAAGGATCTCATCAGATTTTATTTCAGGGAATAGTTGCTTGTTAAATGAGTTGGAAAGGGGAAATGAATGTATACATTGGGACTGAATATAGCTTGAAGAAGTTAGAAAAATTAAAATAGTGGTACAACAGTGATGATTGACTAGCTAAAATGAATGATCAGTGATGGTGAAGGGTGAGTTATAGATTAGAAGACAATGGACAGCGAAAGTGAAGAAGTGATTGACTACCTGGTAGAAAGAGTCTGCTACTACAGTAATTGCTATCTTTATCTTCTACCTGTACAATCAGTCCTCAACTTACGACCACAATTGAGCCCAAAATTTATATTGCTAAGTGAGACACTTGTTAAGTGAATTTTGTCCCATGTTATGACTTTTCTTGCCAGAGTTGTTAAGTGAATCACTGCAGTTGTTGAGTTAGTAACACAATTGTTAAGCGAATCTGGCTTCCCCATTGACTTTGCTTGTCAGAAAGTCGCAAAAGGTGACCACATGACCCTGGGACACTGCAACGGTCATAAATATGAGTTAGTTGCCAAGCATCTGAATTTTGATCACAGGACCATAGGGATGTTGCTACGGTCTAAGTCTGAAAAATGGCCATAGGTCACTTTTTTCAGTGCTGTTTTAACTTTGAACGGTCACTAAATGAACTATTGTAAGTCAAGGACTACCTGTACGTAGTTATAGCACATAATAAATAAATGTACTACTACCATTGTGAGTTACTGCAAGGAAAGCCTCAAGCCTGGAAATGATGGCTAGGGGTGGATTGCTCTATCAGCATGCCTTTACCCCTGGGACCATTGGAGGAAACTGGTTGCTACCATCATTACGAACTGAGCAGTCAGAAGAAAAACAATGGCAGAAGCAATGGCCAGGCATTGGAGTTTAGTGGCTAGATTCTGACTCTCAGCAATATGCTGGTAATTTTATCAGTCTGATAGTTCAATAATAATTCATAAAACATCTAATTAAGAAATTATTTTCTACTGGATTGCCCACCAATAACTGAGATGTTATTTTAGCACGATAATATCTTGAAAAGGTCTATCTTGATTTCAGATACACCCATCACCAGCAATGGGAAAATTCCAGACTGCTAAAATTAATACCAGAGATTTCCAGTAACTGCTTCAGCTTGTTCAGATTCTGAAGATTATCAGCAGAATAGCTTCTGTTTTAGGTATTAGTAGCAGAAAAACAGTGAAAGGGGAATATAGTTAGTCCTTGCTTAACGACTAGTCATTTTACAACCGGTCAAAGTTACAATGGTCGCGGAACCCCAGAATCTTTATCATATTCCTTCTTTTTTCTCTTTTCCTTTTTGTTGCACTTCTTTCTTGGTATTTTTTTCTTTCTCTTAGTTTGTATTCATTTACACCATTGTAATTAAAATCCTTAAAAATATATGCAAAAAGGAAGAATGCATAAATGACATATCACAAACATGAATAATATCGCTTCAAAATTATGAAATGTTTTAGTTTGCAAGACCGCCTCCTACCAAACACCTCCCTTCAACCAGTCCGCTCCCACAGAGAGGGCCTCCTCAGGGTGCCATCGGCCAGACAATGCCGGCTGGCGACCCCCAGGGGGAGAGCCTTCTCTGTGGCAGCTCCTGCCCTCTGGAATGACCTACCCCCCGACCTACGTACAGTTGCGGACCTGCGCCTTTTTCACCGAGCCCTGAAGGCCCA
>NW_015386778.1:353387-361222 GCF_001527695.2 Protobothrops mucrosquamatus | reverse complement strand
TCTCTCTCTCTCTCTCTCTCTCTCTCTCTCTCTCTCTCTCTCTCTCTCTCTCTGTGTGTGTGTGTGTGTGTGTGTGTGTGTGTGTGTGTTTGTGTGTAAAACCTATTTCTGTTTTTGAATTTTAGCTTTAGGAGTTAGTTTTACATAAACTAAGATAATTTTAAATAAATAACATTCTATTTCTTAATTTTACAGGCAAAGTTTATACTGGCAAAAACAGTGGTAACAATATTTTGTACCATCCCTTTAGCACCCTTCCTATTTTACTTTGAAACAGTTCTTCATTGTTTTGCTCCATACTGGTTTTTGACCAAAATAAACTTTGAACTGAACGGAATAAGCATCACAACTGGAAAGAAAAAAAGCTAATGATGGCAATCTACAAGCCTTCTCCAATCAACTGTTTCCTGATTTTTTTACCTCTCTTCTATGCCAGATATTTCAATTCTTAGGGAGAAACTTTTAGGTGGAATGGAAATGGGATAAAAGATGGAGAAATTATTTAACTGCAGGTGGCATCCAGTACTTAAAATTTATGTAAATGAGCAGCTCTTGAAAATATTACTTCCTTTTTTAAATTCTGTAATGCCCTATGGCAAAAAATAATACTCCTACTTATTTCTTTGGATAATAATAACCCATTAATATTTAAATATATATTTTAAAAGCTATAGAGTGGATCAATATCTGTCTAACACATATTTAAACAGATGTCAAAAATAAGTAGTTTAGATCTAAAAGTGGACAGCCCATTTGGTAGAGTGGTGAAGGCACTGGATAGAAGCTGGGAGAATGTGAGGCAGCAATAGAAGCTACTTTCAAAAATTCTGCCAGGAAAAACTGCAGGGACTTGTCCATGTTGTCAACTACAGTCAAGACTGAAATGAAGGCTTTCTATAATTTTAAATAAAGTTCTTAAATAAGCAGCATTCTTTCATGATGCCTAATAAAGAGAGCTAATCAAAAGTAATTTAGTCATAAATTAATGTGTTAATTGTAGACTGAAAAAATGTATCAGTGAGGCACATGTTGTTATCCATATATAGTTCATTTTGATACTTTTAAAACCTGATCTTACATTTGTTAAAAAAAAAAGATCTTAAGATATCAAAACTCACTTATCCCAGAGTTTTCCAAAACTGGTTTCATACATATTTATTTCTCCAGAAGACTATGGATAGTGCATTTTATGCTTCTTTACATTTTATCCTAATATATAGCAAGTTAGACAAAGAAAATGAAGGTGACTGAGTGGGAAATCTAAATCTGGGTCTAATAAAAACCTCTATGATTCATATATCATACTTACAAAAGAACTACTTATTATTATTCTCAAAATGGTATGCTGCGAATTGTGGCCAAGATAAGGATTTTATTTAAAAGTAGGTTTATAGCGTTGTTAACAGTTTCTGAAATCAACAACTTTACTTAATAAAACCTAAGGAATATATCTGGCTCCAGAATATGAAAAAATATTGGTTCTAGTCTGGAATCTGTTAAAAAAAAATAGAGGAAATAAGTTCCTTAAAGTGTTGCAAAATGCACACTTATTTAGTTAAAAGCAGACCTTTAATCAAAAATTTAATAAGAGTCTAAACTCTTGTTTACCTTGCACAATGCCCCAAGGATACTGGCGAGCCTTTACGACTTTGTTACCAATCTTCATCTCTTCTGTACTCCCCACTACAGCAAATGGCAAGTGTCCCTGAGAAACAGAAAATACATTAAATGGCACAGATGAAACTAGAATAAAACATTAGCATATTGACTAATTTATACATACATTTTATCACGGATGAGAGAGCTGCTGTTGCATGTGTTAACCAAAACCTGAATGGGAAGGGCTACCCTCCTGTAAACATGGCCATCTGAGTTTCATGTTTGACATCTGCCACAACCTCAGGGCAGGGGCAAGGGAGGGGATATATTTACCTGGGAAACCTTTTAGCTATCAGAAGAGTGGAATGTGAAACCTTGTTTATGAACTTGGGGACTTTCTAGAGAACACATAGGCTGATCCTCATCAGTTGTACATCTCATCCTCTGGCTGCCAAAGCAATGTCACTAAAATCTGTCTCATTTTCTAACACTAGATTAACATAAGTACTAGTGAAAAGCAAGGATCTAATTTTATAAATTATTTAGAGTTATTAAAATCTCCATTCTAAAAGAGAAAAGGGAAAGAAAAAAAATCATAAAATTCCTATTCCTAGAGGGCAATATTTCTATTTAGGCAATTTCCTGGTCGTAAAAAGGGATCAGACAGTTTTCTAACTATACTGAGAAAACAGTCCTCACCTTCTCAGGCTGAAACATGGATAGGAATATTTTTCACAAATCTCATTTCAACTTTAGCAGATATAAATAACTGAACCTGTCAACCAACGAGTTGAAAAATTATGAACTGTAGAGATACTAGTGGAACAATCTGGGTTATTCAAGCAGCAACTCCAGAAATACTAATATAACTATTCCAGGATATCAATTGACTTCTGATAACTGAGAAGAATATGTCTGAAAAGCAGTCTTAATGCCTGGAAAAAAAATAAAGCTGTAATAGCTTCAGGGTAGGATTCCTATGTTAGCGTCACTCTTTCAAAAATGAAGTCTCTGCCAAATCCTTACCCAAATTTTGAATTGGTCAAGAGTCATTGTGCCTCTAAACATGGCCTGATAAATTTTTTCTCAAGAAGGAACTACCTCCCACATAGATGACAGTCTAAGACAATTTTAATGGAAAGTGGTAGAAGTTTTGCACTGCCACCATAGTAAAGGGAGACAACTATGGCAGAAGGAGGGACTAAGTACTATATTAAGTTTTGTATTGCATCAAGGCCTCTCATGCTAGACTATAACACAGCCAATAGGGAATGCAGACATCAGAGAGTATATTTAATAAATGTATTACATCAGTAAAATATACACTTAATTTCTCCTCATACTTTCATAAACAGATTTTAGAGATTTATAAAACTGAAAAAGGAGTTATCCTCAGCAGAAAGATTGAGAAGGCCTAGCCCTAACCCCCTCTCCCTCCCTCTCCTTCTCCCTCTCCCTCTCTCTCTCATATAATTCATCTATCCATCCATCCATCCAACCAACCATCCATCGATCCTGCAAGTGCAGGATCTCCTTTTTCAGATCAACCAAGTGTTGAATCATTGGTTGCAACAGGAATTGACCAACTGGCTTGTCATCAGAGCCTGACATCATAGGCTGAGACAGACTGACTTCCTGAAAGTCATCCTGTTGGCTTTCATCCTTAAAGCAGGACTAGAACTTACAGTTTCCTGATCTCTAGCCTGGTGCCTTAATAACTAGACCAGGGGTGTCAAACTCACAACATCACGTGACATATCTCAACTTTTTTTCCATTGCCAGCAATGGGCTGGGCGCCATTTCGGCATGATGCATCTGGCCTGCGGGCCGGCAGTTTGAACTAGACCATGATGCAGAGGCATAATGGCTTAGAACAAAAAATTAAACACCCACAGTACAATATAAAGAAGAAAATATCCATAGTAATTTCAGGCTTGCAGTTAAGGTAGCCACTCAAGAACTTTCTTCAGCATAAGTACTCAAAGAAACTGAAATTTGGAATGTAAAGATGGGTTCTAGCAAGAATTTTAAATATATGCTCTAAGTGCCGCTAATGCAAATACAATTCGGATTTCATATATGAACATTGTGTTCTATGGAAGAAAAACACACTTATGGTGGAATACTTTCTCATAAAATATAATTGAACAGTCCAGAAATGAAAGTCCAGAATTTTTGAAGGAACATGGCAGCAGGAGTTCCCATTAAAATGCTATCCTCTATCCAAAAACGAAGCCAGTGATTGCAGACAATGAGTCTCTAGTTTAAGTATAATATCTTTGGTAATGTACTTACATTCATGGTAGCATTAATTTTAGCAATGCTCTCATCATCTGTTGGAAACTGGTATATTTGAACTCCATTACTGACCAGCTCACTCATTATTTTGATCTTAAACTTCTGTAGTTCAGATTTAGAAATTGTATCTGCTTTGGCTATAACTGGAATAATGTTCACCTATTAAAGAAATCAGATTGCTATGAAATATGCAAACTTCATTTGAACCTTTTAGATTATCAGTTACAATCACTGAACAGGGTAAGTTGTTTTTTAGATTGCACAATATATTGTCTTTTTAGAGATACAAGATAATACTTTAATAACCTGAACAATTTTCACCCATCTGTATAGTCCATTTAGCCTTTGGTCCATCATTAAATTGATCAGGTATATCGCAGAAGGCTTTAATATAACTAGATAAAAGTTATTTAATAAATATGAGGTATCAATTTCATTAGAAATAATATAAGAACTTTTCCGTTAAAGAAAGAAAAGGGAGTAGCTACTGTTATCAGAATGCATTGGTATTTCCTACATTTTCAAAGAGAAAGATAACATAATTTGGGGACTAATTTCATGTAAAACACATTTTTAAAAAAGTATTTACATGCGTCCCAACAAACTGTGTTTGTTTCTTTTGATTTCTTCAATTAAATACTAAGCAAGCTTGAATATCTGTGATCAGACAATATTTTAGAGCGTCTGAAGGAATACTGGCAATCCCAAGTGAAACCTTTGATATGCGTATGAATAATGCAGAAAGGTTGCTTTCATGTCTTCTTGCCATTTTGTTAAAGAGATGAGTATTGCTGCTTTGGGGTAAAATGATCCTTTTGTAGTGACTGTATCAAGGCTTGTAGATGTCTTCTCCAGACTCAGCTACAAGTTAAAAACCAGATCTGTCTTCATCATTTTTAAAACCTGACTTTCCAACTAATTAACGGTCTTTTATGACAACTTGTCTCTGCCCTAATAGTTTCTTTAGCTTCTTTGCTTTGGTAAGAACTGCAAGGTGAACTACATCAGTGCAAGGAATGGATGGAAATATAAATGATGCCTAGAAATGGGGAGGAGGTGGAGGAAATAATCCAATAATCCATCCCTAAAGTGCTAAATCCAGATCCCATTCCACCCTATTTTACCACTCCATAGATCACTAACAATGAGCATTCTGCAGCCAATTTAGATTAGCAGAAAATCAGATTCCTACACAATGTTTTTAGTCTCAAATCTGAACAATATCTTCAAAAAATAAACAAATGCCTTAAAATTAAACTATTTTTACATTATATTGATAAAAAGAATTACTAAAAAAATTGTTTTGAAGCTGAAGAGACTTGTGTCAAATACCCAATTTCCCTATCAACTCATTCACAACTATCAGATGTGGGTGTCTTGCTATCTATTCTCGTGACATCTTCATTAGAGTTAGTCCATATTAAACAGACAAAAGATGAATCCAGAAAGGACGAATTTGATGAGTAGCAGTTATTTAATAAGGAATTAACTTTGCTCATATGACTAACCTAGAGTTTAAATTAACTTGCTTACGCAGTTCAGTTACTTATGATAATAAATAGCAACTGTAAAAAATTGCTTTAAACAGAACTAGCTGGAGCAGTACAAATTAGTATTTAAATATATAAAGAACTCATTTTTTTCATTCCCTCTGAGGTGTACTTCTATTAATGTTAGTTAGTCTTAAAATGATGATGAGCAATTGCTTTAAATACCATGGAACATTTTACTTAATAGAATGGCAGCACAAATATTATTTCACTGCTGAAAGCACTTATAGAAAGCCTAGTCCAAAGCTGTAATATTTAAATAGATCCATATGAAATCAATATAAACTTGAAATATTATACAGGCAGGTATTCATTTCATAGGAAACTAGAATCTAATTGGAAGGGACTTCATGGTCATCTACTCCTACCCATCCTTGATAGCTGAGATCCAACTTAAAAAGGAGAGTTTACTACTGTAATAGGCAGACCATTCAGCTATTAGTGAGCTCTTATTGTCAAGAAATTCCTTTTAATATTCAGCTTGAATGTCTTTTCTTTCAATTTCAATATTAACCTCAGTTTCAAAACAAAATAGACCCACTCCCTCTTGAACATGATTAACTTTCAGATTAATATAGACCATGAAACTAATCAAGGAGAGAAGCAACCTAGAACTAAGGAGAAACTTCCTGACAATTAGAACAATTAACCAGTGGAACAACCTGCCTCCAGAAGCGGTGAATGCTCCAAGAGACTGTCCAGTCTCCAAGAGACTGGACAGCCATTTGTCTGAAATGGTATAGGGTTTCCTGCCTGAGCAGGGGATTGGACTAAATGACCTCCAAGGTCCCTTCCAACTTTATTATTATTATTATTATCATTATTATTATTGTTGTTATTATTATTATTATTATTATTATTATTATTATTATATCTTCCTTCAGTCATCATTACTTTAAAACAATCCTAATTACATACAAGATTTTTAATTAGAATATAATTTCAGAACACGCCTCTAGTTATGGTAATGTAGCTACTTGATAACAATGGTTCCCATTTATTTCTTATACACTTTCCCCTCCTTGCACAGCCTGATTAAAGGTTGATTTTGTTTTCTACTACTATTCAATTCTGCAATATATCAAAATGCATCAAGGTCTGCACATGGTTACTTTTAGAGGCAGCTCATACCTTATGTCAAAACATGGTTAATTTTTATTTTTTTATTTGAAATTTAGATGTGTTTTAGAGCAAACAGAATATCCTTACACAAATATATTAATATCTAAGCAGAAGTTGATGTTGAGTAGCTGCCATGATATTAGTATTAATTAGCGTATGTGTTCTGATGGGCACTATAGACCAAATAAATCCCCAGAAACAAATCTGATATTTTTAAATTATTTTTCCAAACAGGAAAAAAGTCATCCTATATTTCCTAATAGCAATCTTAGATTGCCAATTTATTTAGCAAGTAACTTACACCACTGGGAACATACAGACTTTTGACTAGATTTTGCCACAAACACCAATGTTTTTTTCCAAAATAACTGAATTGTCTTACTCAGTTACATTGACCTACTCATCAAACTAAGACAATGTTTATTTTTACTAAAACCTTTTTTGATGCTACAACGATAAAAAATGCATTACATTTTAAGATATTACATTGAATATTTATGTTGGAAAGAGACTGGCTAAGCCAGGTGGAGAGTTAAATGGGGAATTAGTCTGGAATTCCTATGTGGGCACAAGATGGAGAAGTCTGACCCCTCTTGAGTGCCACTGAACATTAATTTTACCCAGTCTGAAAAGATTCCTGTACATGGGCTTTAGCAATAAAACAGCTAATTGAACTCTTGTGTGGCTCTAGTTGTTAGTACTAGGACTATTACAGATAGTCCTCAACTTACCATCACTTGTTTTACTATTGTTCAAAGTTATCACTGATCCTATATGTTGTCATGGTCATATGATCAAAATTCAGGTGCTTGGTACCTGGCATATATTTATGATGGTTGCAGCATCCTGAGGTCACATGATCACCATTTACAACCATCCCAAGGGACTTCCAACAACCAAAATCAATGGAGGAAGCCAAATTAATTTAATGACCATGGTGATGTGCTTAACAACCATGACATAAATATCATAAAATTGGGCATGATTCATTTAACAACAGGTTATGGTCCCAACTGTGGTTGTAAATCGACAACTACCCTTATGTTATTTAAAAAGATCGTGTATTTCAGCTATGAATAGTATTGACTTAAGATCTTTGCTGAAAGTATTGATTTGAGAGTGAAGAAAGTGTAGGAAAAATTTAAGAGTAAAATGTAAGAAAAAAATTTATATTTAGGTATTATAAATGTTGATTCATATAGTCTTTGATCAGTTGTATTGTTGTTACTTATTGTATTATTAGAGTTAAAGTATGTATATACTGAT
>NW_015386778.1:347576-352846 GCF_001527695.2 Protobothrops mucrosquamatus | reverse complement strand
AGAAAAAGAATCCGTTTTAGAACAAGGAGTTAAATTCCATTCCAATATGCATGCAGAAACTGGAGAAGATAACAATAATTTTAATAATTCAATTCTACTTTTATAAAACTTTACTACATATTAATAACTCAGAATATTGTAAGCTATATCAACTGAAACAATCTGTAGAGTTCAAGATCTTGTAAAACAGTCTCTGAGAATCAGACATGTTTGAACAGAAGAAAAAAATGCACGCAAATATAATCTAATTCTGTCCAAGGACAGAAAATGTTTTCTAACAAGTGCAACAAATCTATGTCTAAAATAGCTTTTAAAAATATAATTCAGCAGTCTTCATTCCTTTCAGATTCATTTAATATTCCAGCAAAACTCATTCCATTATGTTATAAAACCATTCCTAAGAGCCATTCCCTGTGTATGCTAGAAAAAAACCAAGCAGATGACAGCATTTTTTTGTTTAATTTAGAACAAACTAAACTGTAAAGTCCTACAGCAGAGTCAAATTTAATCTTCCTATTATTGTCCATTATGCAAATTGCATAACTTATTCCACTCAGTTTACAATGGAAGGGTAGGACAGAAGAATACTAATCCAAACACTATTACTTAGTATAGGGAAACCTAGGAAGGAGGAAAACATACTTAGCACCAGTTTTTATTGATTGTGGTTGTAAGGGACAAAGAGAGAAAAAAACAAGAACTGGGCAATCTTTGAATTAGGGTTGAAGGGCATTTCAAACTTGAGAGATGGATGACTTGTCATACTAACCAGTGCAAAGAGGTTCCTGGATTGCTGAAATTCACAAAGATTCTAGTAACTAAAATTCCATCCAAGTACTCTGTTTTGTGCCAAATATTTCTTAGAAACTAACAAGTGGTATAAACAACGAATAAAGTCATATCAGAATCACTGATTCTTGTTTTGCTTGAATATAAATTTGTTCTGCAAAAAATGTGCTCTGTCAAAATATAGAGAACCATTCTTGCCTTACACCTCCTTCGAAATGTTATAACTAAGTTGATTCAGAACACTGAAGAAGAAAGAGCTAATACCTAATCACAAACAACACATTGATACAAGATACTGAGGCAAACTAAGAGAACAAGGTTATCTCATGTGCAGGTAGTCCTCGAGATATGACCTTAATAGAGTCTGCCTGTTACGGATGCAAGTGATGATGACTGTGAAGTGAGATGGCCTCATTTTAATAACCCTCAACCACTGCTTTCCCTGATGCAACTGTTAAACATGCGGGTCATTAAGCGGAGAATAGGGTACCTTAGTGGTGTGGGAGGCCCTGGGAGGCCTAGTGCAGGCCCAGACCCACCTGCCCCAGGCCCTCTAAAATATTCCCCCACCCTCAGAGATACCCTGTACTCGGCTTCCAGCTGCTTGGGTCTCCACAGGCCTTCACTCTCAGTCCCTGCAGGACCCTGCAGGGCTTAGGTCTGATTCTCACCCCACCAGGCCCCACACCTTCCTCCTCACTTATCTTTTGAAGATTTCCAGACATCATGTTAAGGAAAGTCAGACCACACATCCCTGGGCCACATGGCTGCCTCCCATAAGCAGCTATCATTTTCAGCATGCCCGCAATTTCTTGAAGGTGTGCAAAAATGGTGGCTGCTTCTACAAGGCCAATACATAGTCCAGGGACAAACCACTCTGTTTTACTACCTTAATGCGGTCTGCACAGCACTGCAGAAGTTTTCCTTTTGAAAAACTCCAGTCTTCATGGGAAAAGGAAGCTTTCTACAGCTGGAGATCTTCAAAAGGTAAGTGTGTGATGGGTGATGGGCAGGTCTAAGGCCTGTGGGGTCCCGGTGGGGCGGGATAGGGGGAACTGGCGAGGAAGAGAGGTGGGGAGAACTGCAGCATCCCTATGGTCAGTTGTAAGGGCAAATAAGCATGGGGCGCTGCCACGATCTAACTTCAAACTAGGATTCTAAGTAGCTTTTAGAAGGTCTGTGATAACTTCAAACAGCCATTAAGTGACAGTGATATCTTGAGGACTACCTGTATAGAAAGAATCAATGATAAGTCTGGGCTGAGTAAGGAGAAGAAGAGATCTTGTATCTTAAGTTTTTAAGAAAGGGAAATGCCTACAGAAAGGGGAGGAAGAAGAAGAAGACTGGGCTGGACCAGCCTATTGGTTCCTATTTTTTTCCAGCACTCACTTTCCATGTTTCTGAGACGTCAATGAAATACAAAGAAACTATGTAGCATATAATGACAATTTAACATTAACTCACAGCTTGAATATATCAGAAATATCTGATCTTCGTTCCCCTTTTCTCTTCCCTCCCCATTTCCTTGAACTAGGCTATTTAACTTTCTAATCATTTACCAAACTTCTGATGTTTAATTCTAAAATCACTCACCAAAGTTTAAATGTTGAATTTTGTAACAATTGACTCAAATTCAAATAGAAGAAACAATATCTGACCTTTTATGGCTATCCACTAAGCTTTAAGTAATGAAACAGTAAAATCCAAACCTTGTCCAATTCTTAAGCCTCATGCACACAGCTTATTTAAAGAATATAAAGGGCACAACATTGAACGTTATTGCATGGCTGTGCCTGAAAAGGTAGGGAATGCATCACTGAAAAGAAATATCACTCTGGATAGCGAGATGGGCAGCATGTAAATTAGAGAGAAAGAGAGAAGAATATCTTAGAAGCCAAATTGGTAGGGGTAATAATGATCATCTAAGGTCACATTTGGTAGAGATATCTATGCAAACAGAAGATATGAGGGGCCAAACCAGTAAGGTATTGTTGTGATATTGGGGGCCAGACTTGGTAGAAATTTTCATGAAAGGTGAGGCTGATTTAAGGGCTCAATTAAATATTGTGGGAGAGACATTCCAAGGCAGTGGGTGAACTGGCAAAGTCTCAATGTAGACCCACAACGAGTTCTATGAGTAGAAAGTTTGCATGTTAGAGTGTGTGTGTGTTTGTGTGTGCACGCGCTTAGTCCAAAGAGTGACCATAACATGAGAATCCAAACAATCGATCATTTGCAAGTTTAGAACATCTTGTTTTTCTCTGAAGTTATTTTACAACAGATGGAAATCTAGAGCAGCTTACAGCTGCTCAATGAAAAAATGAAGTTGTCACATGCAAGCCGTTAGTCAAATATAATTTGTTGATCCTAATACTCTGTTGATAAACTAATGAGGAAAACAAAATGTCTCCTGTTCAACATTAAGAAAGAACATAGTTTCCAACTATAGCCAACTATCTGGAAATGATTACCAGTGGCTTTATTAGATGTTATGCTTTATTGATTATCCACAGTTATATTTGTTCTATTACATAAAATAAATGTCAAGAATCTAAATCAGCAGCAGGCAGTTCATTTGAATTAAAAGATACTGACCTATCATCTTTGTTTATCTGGTCCCCAAATCCAACTGTATTTACAATTGTTAGCTTCAATCGGACATTGCTTTCCTGAAGCTCATAAGTCTGAGCTTTAAGCCTCACATTTGGCTGAAAGTGTGTTGACACATGATCATCAAAAGAGGTATTGAACAAGGTATCAATCAAAGTTGATTTTCCAATTCCTGTCTCTCCTAAAATTAAAGAGAGATTTAAAAAGTACAGTTATATCATCTTCATAAATGTCACTGAAACACAAAAAGAAAAACTTTACTTCTACCATTTAAAAGTAATACAAGTGAGTTTTGTTATAGCTTCATTATGGATACAATTAAAAATGCCTTTCCTTCTGTAATTTTTATAGTAACATCTGAACAATATGCAAAAACATTTCTCAAAAAGACATCAGGTGCCCATTAGCTTCACTCTGGAACTTGCAAGAACTATTCCTTCTCATCAAGTCTTTATTTCCTTCTGTCTTCCCCTGTCACTTCCATATCCCTGATTTCATTTCAGTTTTTCTCTTTTGCTCTATGGGAACCATATCGAAGAAACTGAAACCAAAGTGCTGAGTTTTCAGAAGATGATCTAACATGCTATCATTTTAAAACATTACATGTCATTCAACTGTCTTCACACACTGTCTTCATAAGTTACATGGCTTTCTATTCTCTGTTACTCTCACATCAATCCTCTAAAATACAATAAACTGAGACACAATAACTGAATCAAACAATATTCATAATGACTGATATGGGCTAAAATATCCATTTTTAATCATTCATATGTACAGGTAGTTCTCGACTTATGATGATAATTGAGACAAGAATTTTCACTGTACGTCATTGTCATCATAAGTCAGGTTGGACCAATTTTAATGGCAGTTGTTAAGCAAATTCAGCTTCCCCAGTGGGCATGTTTTGTCAGAAATTGGCAAACAAAAGATGCAAACCATGGTTATGTGACTGCAGATTGCTGCAACCGGTTGTAAATAAGTTGTCAAGTGCACAAATTGCAATTGTGTGACCATGGCAGTGATACATCGGTCATTAGTGCAAATGCAAGTGCAAGTACAAGTCACTTTTTCCAAGTCGTAACTTTGAACCATTGTTAAACAGTTGACAGTTAAATAAGTTGAGGACTATCTGTATTACTAAACTCCACTGCTTAATTCATAATAGCATACTTTTTATCAAAATTAGGCTTAAAGCCTATTCTGCTTTAGATGAGGTTCTGAATTTAAAAAGGAACAATAATATTTATTAAAGGTTGTATTTGCAAATTATTCACTAAGTTCTTTTAATCCTGATAAGTATTTCCTGAAAATAGTTAGGAAAATGTTTAGAAATGCTCTCTAGAAAAAATGGAATAGCATTTTCATTAAATACAAAGGCTGTAAAAGCTATTTTTTACTATCAAAATAAACCAATGTGGAATTACTGCTAACCATAAAGAAGCACTAAGCTATCAATAGATTTTATAATGTTTGTGAAGCTTAAAGAATGAAAACAGTTAAGGAATATAAAGTACTTAAGAAATTAAATATGTTTAATTAAGCAAATTAAGAAATTTACTGTAAAAAGAGCCTTCTCTGTTGGAGCCCCCACCCTCTGGAACGAACTACCCCCAGAGATCCGGGTGATTCCGGATCTCCCCTCCTTCCGCCGCGCCCTCAAGACATGGCTATTTCAGCTGGCGGGACTGGCCTAAGGGGTATTTTAAATTTGGTTTTTAAATAACTTTTAAAAAAAGGAAGAAAAGGCCCATATTAATATTTCTTTTTAACTACATTTTAAATTTTGTATATTGTATTGATTGTTTTGTTTTAAACTGGCTGTAAGCCGCCCTGAGTCCACCAGGAGAAGGGCGGGGTATAAATGTAAT
>NW_015386778.1:338089-345431 GCF_001527695.2 Protobothrops mucrosquamatus | reverse complement strand
GGAGATGGATTGTTTAAGTTTAGAGTTTGGAGTTAGAGATATTAATATTTGTTTACTTGTATTTGAATATTAGCCTAGGTTTGGTTTGGGAAGTCCGGGGGGTGGGGGGATGGGATAAATCATTGTGTAATACCTGTGATGTATTTCTTTTTTCTTTTATGATAAAAACAATAAAATTTTATATTGAAAAAAAAAAAATACTAGTATATATCAATAAGCCTAACACCAAAGAAGAAGCATGTTTAGGTTCCTATCATTCTATTCTCTCCTTTTTGTATGTCATTTCTTCTCCTCAACCCCTTCATTAATTCCATCCTTTTTGCCTAAACCACTTCTTTTTATTAATCCCTTCAGAAGCTTTCTGCTTCCTTCTGTTTCCTATTCCTTCCTTCTTGTAAACTTGTGCACTCTTTTTGATACTTATATTACCAAATCACCTGGCCTTTCATTTGCAGAGCTTCAATACCAGCCCAATAGCATTTTTTTTTAAAAATGCCCCCCTCCCCAAAAATTGGGTTGCCCTGCAATGTTCCCTATGGAATACACAGCTGATTCTCTCAGCAAGCTTAACATATGGCCACAATATATGTATATACACAT
This sequence comes from Protobothrops mucrosquamatus, assembly GCF_001527695.2. Classification (NCBI taxonomy): domain Eukaryota; kingdom Metazoa; phylum Chordata; class Lepidosauria; order Squamata; family Viperidae; genus Protobothrops; species Protobothrops mucrosquamatus. The sequence goes on along the minus strand of NW_015386778.1, from coordinate 344,831 downwards.
CCTTAAAATTCAACAATCGTGCATCTGGAAAAACTGACTGGATCATTTTTTCGCGACATAAGTACCACATCAAACAAATCTATGATGATGTCTAGCTATTAAATGTTTGCTCACAAGGATCCCATAACATTGATTGACAACTAATTCTGATTGCCACAGACTCCAGCTATCCAAAATATTCTGTCACTCTAAAAAAGATTTTGGAGAAATAGAAGTCTAGCACTGCTTCAATTTTCCTTGAAACTAAGGATAAGCTGAAAACAAAGTCACATTTTCTATCTCTTAGTCATGTGTATAATATTGAGAATTTCAAGGAGGGCCAGGAACCCTTCTGCTGGATTTAGAAAAGACAAGAAGCCTTGTGAATTCTGTCTGCAGTTTCTCTAATGTCTAGCGCTCAGGAATTATTGAGCCATTCCCTGGAGAATCTATAGATATAGATAATTTCAGGGACTTCTGTTTGTTTTGTTTCCAAGCACTGCTTGGAAGTTCTTAGTTTGGAGACATTTTATGTATTCATAGAATTTTTATATTGCTCTAGTTCTGGAGACTCTGAGCAGCTTGCAATATTAATGTCATAAGAAGATATCCTTACAGATTAAATCCAAATTCTAAAATATACTCTTGAATAGATTTCTAGTCATTCCTTAGCATAGCCAAAACTACTCAGTAACATCACAAGTATTATGATATTTATTTTGATCTTTAATATTTAAAATAATAACATGTCTTCATTAAGCTACCCATAACAATGTGTCCTTAGCTAATAAATCCGAGGCATGTATCAAGTGGTAAACAGTACATTCATACATATAGATATTGCACCTGGGCAAAAGCCTCATCGGGAATACAGTATTCCACAACTGAGGAAATTTGAATGGCTAAGATAATGCTCCCTCTTCTTCTTTCATTCTAAAGGACTGATACTCATTATTAACAGGATACTTAGTAAAGAAGGCACATGAAAGGGGAAAGAGAATGGGGCTGTGTGAATGCACACATGAGTGTTCTAGGAATTATAGTTACAAGTAAGCTTCGTACTCTTTGTTGAGGTTTCTGTGCATCCCACTATAGGTAAGTAGCAAACTTACTTTAGAGCAGCAGACAAATGCCCAGGAGGGATCTTTCTAGACCCATACATTTATTAATAATGCCATGCAAATATCTGTCGGCCACATCAGAGTACAGCATAAACCTTGCACACTTTGAGAAGTGCAGTCCTATGAAACATGGTAATGGAAACTGGAACTACTCTGGTGAAATGGCTTTGGGCAGCATTCGGCAGCAAGAGATTTATCAGCTGAAATCCTCTCTGAATAGCCACTGCTCCCACTTAGAGAAATGTCTTCTCTGGAGCCAGAATAAACAAGTAATTGTTCATGATCCCCTACAAATATCCAAAGAATGCAAAGAATGCTCTGATAATGTAGATGGTAAGGTGGGGGAGGGGGAAGGAACTTATATAATGCTATGATAAATCTGCAGACATTTAAGTGCCTTGGACAGGACCGGATAGGACAGGAAGGGAAGAAGTTCTAGTCCTGCCTTAGCCATGAAAGCCAGCTGGGTGTCCTTGGGCCAGTCACTCTCTCTCAGCCCAACCCACCTCACAAGGTCATTGTTGTGGGGAAAATAGGAGAAAGATGTGTGAGATATGTTCTCCACCTTGAGTTATTTGTAAAAATAATAAAGGTGAGATACAGATAAATGGAATGGAACGGAACAGAACAGAATAGAATAACTCACTTTTCCTGCCTCATGACTATCTGTTGGTGAAGTAAAGGGTCCTCTCATTCCAATATCAGGTTGATGGTACTGAAATAGTAAATCAAATAATTTTGTCACAGTCAAATTAAAGAAATTTGAAAGAGAAATAATTCTGGTCACAACTGCAAAATTATAGAGAATCAGGGACATGGGAAAAACCATTACANATTATTTTAAAAGAAATCCAATTAAAGAGGAGAGTGGAAATTCCACCATTGAGGAATAATACCTGCCTAGAGCCAAACTTGCAACGTCTGTCTTGGGCAAGATCAAGTCAAAGACTGGAGTCTAAGGTCCAGGACGGGCGTGGCAACTTTGGCTGACTTGATCTGATTGGGCAGGAATACAGTCTACTACCCAATGGTGTAGTCTCCATCTCAGTGCTGGAGAACCATTCTTGCCTTACACCTCCTTCGAAATGTTATAACTAAGTTGATTCAGAACACTGAAGAAGAAAGAGCTAATACCTAATCACAAACAACACATTGATACAAGATACTGAGGCAAACTAAGAGAACAAGGTTATCTCATGTGCAGGTAGTCCTCGAGATATGACCTTAATAGAGTCTGCCTGTTACGGATGCAAGTGATGATGACTGTGAAGTGAGATGGCCTCATTTTAATAACCCTCAACCACTGCTTTCCCTGATGTAACTGTTAAACATGCGGGTCATTAAGCGGAGAATAGGGTACCTTAGTGGTGTGGGAGGCCCTGGGAGGCCTAGTGCAGGCCCAGACCCACCTGCCCCAGGCCCTCTAAAATATTCCCCCACCCTCAGAGATACCCTGTACTCGGCTTCCAGCTGCTTGGGTCTCCACAGGCCTTCACTCTCAGTCCCTGCAGGACCCTGCAGGGCTTAGGTCTGGTTCTCACCCCACCAGGCCCCACACCTTCCTCCTCACTTATCTTTTGAAGATTTCCAGACATCATGTTAAGGAAAGTCAGACCACACATCCCTGGGCCACATGGCTGCCTCCCATAAGCAGCTATCATTTTCAGCATGCCCGCAATTTCTTGAAGGTGTGCAAAAATGGTGGCTGCTTCTACAAGGCCAATACATAGTCCAGGGACAAACCACTCTGTTTTGCTACCTTAATGCGGTCTGCACAGCACTGCAGAAGTTTTCCTTTTGAAAAACTCCAGTCTTCATGGGAAAAGGAAGCTTTCTACAGCTGGAGATCTTCAAAAGGTAAGTGTGTGCTGGGTGATGGGCAGGTCTAAGGCCTGTGGGGTCCCAGTGGGGTGGGATAGGGGGAACTGGCGAGGAAGAGAGGTGGGGAGAACTGCAGCATCCCTATGGTCAGTTGTAAGGGCAAATAACCATGGGGCGCTGCCGCGATCTAACTTCAAACTAGGATTCTAAGTAGCTTTTAGAGGGTCTGTGATAACTTCAAACAGCCATTAAGTGACAGTGATATCTTGAGGACTACCTGTATAGAAAGAATCAATGATAAGGATGGGCTGAGTAAGATGAAGAAGAGATCTTGTATCTTAAGTTTTTAAGAAAGGGAAATGCCTACAGAAAGGGGAGGAAGAAGAAGAAGACTGGGCTGGACCAGCCTATTGGTTCCTATTTTTTTCCAGCACTCACTTTCCATGTTTCTGAGACGTCAATGAAATACAAAGAAACTATATAGCATATAATGGCAATTTAACATTAACTCACAGCTTGAATATATCAGAAGTATCCGATCTTCTTTCCCCTTTTCTCTTCCCTCCCTATTTCCTTGAACTAGGCTGTTTAACTTTCTAATCATTTACCAAACTTCTGATGTTTAATTCTAAAATCACTCACCAAAGTTTAAACGTTGAATTTTGTAACAATTGACTAAAATTCAAATAGAAGAAACAATATCTGACCTTTTATGGCTATTCACTAAGCTTTAAGTAATGAAACAGTAAAATCCAAACCTTGTCCAATTCTTAAGCCTCATGCACACAGCTTATTTAAAGAATATAAAGGGCACAACATTGAACGTTATTGCATGGCTGTGCCTGAAAAGGTAGGGAATGCATCACTGAAAAGAAATATCACTCTGGATAGCGAGATGGGCAGCATGTAAATTAGAGAGAAAGAGAGAAGAATATCTTAGAAGCCAAATTGGTAGGGGTAATAATGATCATCTAAGGCAGTGGTGGCGAACCTATGGCACGGGTGCCAGAGGCGGCACTCAGAGCCCTCTCTGTGGGCACGCGCGCCGTCACCCCAGTCCTAGGCCTTCAGCTGGGTTTTATAAAACCTTTTCGCTTTAGGCCTCCGCCGCCGTGTGCAAAAAAAAAAGGTTCAATCAATCAGTCAATTTCAACTTCTCGCTGGAAAAAAAAGATCTTGCAAAGTTGGAATTGGTTGATTGAACTTTTTAGTCCCACCCAGTCTGCCGTTACCACCGCAGCCACATCCAGCCAATGGGCCACACCCAGCCAATGGGCCACACCCACCCGGCACCCGACGATGCATAAGTGGGTTTTGGGTTGCAGTTTGGGCACTCGGTCTCTAAAAGATTTGCCATCACTGATCTAAGGTCACATTTGGTAGAGATATCTATGCAAACAGAAGATATGAGGGGCCAAACCAGTAAGGTATTGTTGTGATATTGGGGGCCAGACTTGGTAGAAATTTTCATGAAGGGTGAGGCTGATTTAAGGGCTCAATTAAATATTGTGGGAGAGACATTCCAAGGCAGTGGGTGAACTGGCAAAGTCTCAATGTAGACCCACAACGAGTTCTATGAGTAGAAAGTTTGCATGTTAGAGTGTGTGTGTGTTTGTGTGTGCACGCGCTTAGTCCAAAGAGTGACCATAACATGAGAATCCAAACAATCGATCATTTGCAAGTTTAGAACATCTTGTTTTTCTCTGAAGTTATTTTACAACAGATGGAAATCTAGAGCAGCTTACAGCTGCTCAATGAAAAAATGAAGTTGTCACATGCAAGCCGTTAGTCAAATATAATTTGTTGATCCTAATACTCTGTTGATAAACTAATGAGGAAAACAAAATGTCTCCTGTGCAACATTAAGAAAGAACATAGTTTCCAACTATAGCCAACTATCTGGAAATTATTACCAGTGGCTTTATTAGATGTTATGCTTTATTGATTATCCACAGTTATATTTGTTTTATTACATAAAATAAATGTCAAGAATCTAGATCAGCAGCAGGCAGTTCATTTGAATTAAAAGATACTGACCTATCATCTTTGTTTATCTGGTCCCCAAATCCAACTGTATTTACAATTGTTAGCTTCAATCGGACATTGCTTTCCTGAAGCTCATAAGTCTGAGCTTTAAGCCTCACATTTGGCTGAAAGTGTGTTGACACATGATCATCAAAAGAGGTATTGAACAAGGTATCAATCAAAGTTGATTTTCCAATTCCTGTCTCTCCTAAAATTAAAGAGAGATTTAAAAAGTACAGTTATATCACTTTCATAAATGTCACTGAAACACAAAAAGAAAAACTTCATTTCTACCATTTAAAAGTAATACAGTGAGTTTTGTTATAGCTTCATTATGGATACAATTAGAAATGCCTTTCCTTCTGTAATTTTTATAGTAACATCTGAACAATATGCAAAAACATTTCTCAAAAAGACATCAGGTGCCCATTAGCTTCACTCTGGAACTTGCAAGAACTATTCCTTCTCATCAAGTCTTCATTTTCTTCTGTCTTCCCCTGTCACTTCCATATCCCTGATTTCATTTCAGTTTTTCTCTTTTGCTCTATGGGAACCGTATCGAAGAAACTGAAACCAAAGTGCTGAGAGTTTTCAGAAGATGATCTAACATGCTATCATTTTAAAACATTACATGTCATTCAACTGTCTTCACACACTGTCTTCATAAGTTACATGGCTTTCTATTCTCTGTTACTCTCACATCAATCCTCTAAAATACAATAAGCTGAGACACAATAACTGAATCAAACAATGTTCATAATGACTGATATGGGCTAAAATATCCATTTTTAATCATTCATATGTACAGGTAGTTCTCGACTTATGATGATAATTGAGACAAGAATTTTCACTGTACGTCATTGTCGTCATAAGTCAGGTTGGACCAATTTTAATGGCAGTTGTTAAGCAAATTCAGCTTCCCCAGTGGACATGTTTTGTCAGAAATTGGCAAACAAAAGATGCAAACCATGGTTATGTGACTGCAGATTGCTGCAACCGGTTGTAAATAAGTTGTCAAGTGCACAAATTGCAATTGTGTGACCATGGCAGTGATACATCGGTCATTGGTGCAAATGCAAGTGCAAGTACAAGTCACTTTTTCCAAGTCGTAACTTTGAACCATTGTTAAACAGTTGACAGTTAAATAAGTTGAGGACTATCTGTATTACTAAACTCCACTGCTTAATTCATAATAGCATACTTTTTATCAAAATTAGGCTTAAAGCCTATTCTGCTTTAGATGAGGTTCTGAATTTAAAAAGGAACAATAATATTTATTAAAGGTTGTATTTGCAAATTATTCACTAAGTTCTTTTAATCCTGATAAGTATTTCCTGAAAATAGTTAGGAAAATGTTTAGAAATGCTGTCTAGAAAAAATGGAATAGCATTTTCATTAAATAAATACAAAGGCTGTAAAAGCTATTTTTTACTATCAAAATAAACCAATGTGGAATTACTGCTAACCATAAAGAAGCACTAAGCTATCAATAGATTTTATAATGTTTGTGAAGCTTAAAGAATGAAAACAGTTAAGGAATATAAAGTACTTAAGAAATTAAATATGTTTAATTAAGCAAATTAAGAAATTTACTGTAAAAAGGTAAATAAACTTAGTTATGTCACCTTTGAATCAGTATCTGAAGGTCAACATTAATATCTTTGTTATTTTCATTGCTTCTAACTTTTCAACAGGACCTGTTCAAATTAATTTACACTTTTGAAAATTAAATTACTTACCAATACTGAGAATGTTGAAGCAAAATCCCTGGTGGATAGATTTGTTAACCAATTGAT
>NW_015386778.1:283081-337723 GCF_001527695.2 Protobothrops mucrosquamatus | reverse complement strand
TGACGTTTGGTTTAATTTTTTTCAACCAAATAAAAATCACTGAGGGTAGTTAATCTGCAAACAGAATTTAAAAGCTTACACAACTGTTACTAATCTGCTGCACAATCACTACAAGTTATTTTTTCTTTATTACAATACTTCCAAGGTATTTACTAAAGAGTAATCATTTCCAGTTCTTGAATAAATACTAGTATATATCAATAAGCCTAACACCAAAGAAGAAGCATGTTTAGGTTCCTATCATTCTATTCTCTCCTTTTTGTATGTCATTTCTTCTCCTCAACCCCTTCATTAATTCCATCCTTTTTGCCTAAACCACTTCTTTTTATTAATCCCTTCAGAAGCTTTCTGCTTCCTTCTGTTTCCTATTCCTTCCTTCTTGTAAACTTGTGCACTCTTTTTGATACTTATATTACCAAATCACCTGGCCTTTCATTTGCAGAGCTTCAATACCAGCCCAATAGCATTTTTTAAAAAAAATGCCCCCCTCCCCAAAAATTGGGTTGCCCTGCAATGTTCCCTATGGAATGCACAGCTGATTCTCTCAGCAAGCTTAACATATGGCCACAATATATGTATATACACATCCTTAAAATTCAACAATCGTGCATCTGGAAAAACTGACTGGATCATTTTTTCACGACATAAGCACCACATCAAACAAATCTATGATGATGTCTAGCTATTAAATGTTTGCTCACAAGGATCCCATAACATTGATTGACAACTAATTCTGATTGCCACAGACTCCAGCTATCCAAAATACTCTGTCACTCTAAAAAAGATTTTGGAGAAATAGAAGTCTAGCACTGCTTCAATTTTCCTTGAAACTAAGGATAAGCTGAAAACAAAGTCACATTTTCTATCTCTTAGTCATGTGTATAATATTGAGAATTTCAAGGAGGGCCAGGAACTCTTCTGCTGGATTTAGAAAAGACAAGAAGCCTTGTGAATTCTGTCTGCAGTTTCTCTAATGTCTAGCGCTCAGGAATTATTGAGCCATTTCATTCCCTGGAGAGAATCTATAGATATAGATAATTTCAGGGACTTCTGTTTGTTTCGTTTCCAAGCACTGCTTGGAAGTTCTTAGTTTGGAGACATTTTATGTATTCATAGAATTTTTATATTGCTCTAGTTCTGGAGACTCTGAGCAGCTTGCAATATTAATGTCATAAGAAGATATCCTTACAGATTAAATCCAAATTCTAAAATATACTCTTGAATAGGTTTCTGGTCATTCCTTAACATAGCCAAAACTACTCAGTAACATCACAAGTATTATGATATTTATTTTGATCTTTAATATTTAAAATAATAACATGTCTTCATTAAGCTACCCATAACAATGTGTCCTTAGCTAATAAATCCGAGGCATGTATCAAGTGGTAAACAGTACATTCATACATATAGATATTGCACCTGGGCAAAAGCCTCATCGGGAATACAGTATTCCACAACTGAGGAAATTTGAATGGCTAAGATAATGCTCCCTCTTCTTCTTTCATTCTAAAGGACTGATACTCATTATTAACAGGATACTTAGTAAAGAAGGCACATGAAAGGGGAAAGAGAATGGGGCTGTGTGTGAATGCACACATGAGTGTTCTAGGAATTATAGTTATAAGTAAGCTTCCTACTCTTTGTTGAGGTTTCTGTGCATCCCACTATAGGTAAGTAGCAAACTTACTTTAGAGCAGCCCAGGAGGGAACTGATGACAGCAGTGCTTTCTCAAAGGAAGGATCTTTCTAGACCCATACATTTATTAATAATGCCATGCAAATATCTGTCGGCCACATCAGAGTACAGCATAACCTTGCACACATTGAGAAGTGCAGTCCTATGAAACATGGTAATGGAAACTGGAACTACTCTGGTGAAATGGCTTTGGGCAGCATTCGGCAGCAAGAGATGTATCAGCTGAAATCCTCTCTGAATAGCCACTGCTCCCACTTAGAGAAATGTCTTCTCTGGAGCCAGAATAAACAAGTAATTGTTCATGATCCCCTACAAATATCCAAAGAATGCAAAGAATGCTCTGATAATGTAGATGGTAAGGTGGGGGAGGGGGAAGGAACTTATATAATGCTATGATAAATCTGCAGACATTTAAGTGCCTTGGACAGGACCGGACAGGAAGGGAAGAAGTTCTAGTCCTGCCTTAGCCATGAAAGCCAGCTGGGTGTCGTTGGGCCAGTCACTCTCTCTCAGCCCAACCCACCTCAAAAGGTCATTGTTGTGGGGAAAATAGGAGAAAGATGTGTGGGATATGTTCTCCACCTTGAGTTATTTGTAAAAATAATAAAGGTGAGATACAGATAAATGGAATGGAACGGAACAGAACAGAACAGAATAACTCACTTTTCCTGCCTCATGACTATCTGTTGGTGAAGTAAAGGGTCCTCTCATTCCAATATCAGGTTGATGGTACTGAAATAGTAAATCAAATAATTTTGTCACAGTCAAATTAAAGAAATTTGAAAGAGAAATAATTCTGGTCACAACTGCAAAATTATAGAGAATCAGGGACATGGGAAAAACCATTACATAAAAAATGAGGACTGAAATATTCCTTAAGTCCTAGGAATGAAGTCATTATTTAGAAAAAAGATAGGCAAGCTCCTCCATGATTCACAGGAATATGAGAGGGAGGACAGATCAACATAATCAGACTTACAAGAAACTGTTATTATAGCCAATCTTAATAAGGTTAGTTCTAATCACTTCAGTTTTTTAAACTGGCCAGCCACAAAGGGCTGACATAAATACATTTAAAGGAATAACTTTTGGGTTAATTAAAAGTATTTCAATTAAATACATTAATTAAGCAGTATTGTAGAAAACAGTGTAATATGGAGCTGTGGTGGTCCAGTGGTTAGAATGTAGTATTGCAAGCTAACTCTGCCCATAGCCGGAGTTTGATTCTGACCGTCTCAAGGTTGATTCAGCCTTCCATCCTTCCAAGGTTGGTAAAATGAAGACCCAGATTGTTGGGGGCAATATAAACCACTCAGAGAGTACTGTAAAGCATTATGAAGAGGTATATAAGTCTAAGTGTTATTGCTATACGGCAACTCAGCCTGCAAGCAGACACTTCCCCACTACTTAATAGATCTTACCTATTGCTTATTTAATTATAAAAAAAGTAAATAAAATAATATGCTACAAGGCAAAGCATCAGCCTCTAGTGTCCATTTCCATAAATGCATCTGAGGCTACCTAGCCACTGTTATTAAAAAAAAAAGCAAAGGTAGGCTGAACTGGAAATAATATTTTAGGGAACAACTTCATTGGTATGTGATTTGTGAGTAGACATGTCCCTCACAGTAATGATTTTTGAAACTACCTCCAACATGTTCTTAAAATTTCAGTGTTCCTACCAATCCTCCCATTCAATATATATACACTTTCATAAAAACAACAGCAGTAAAAAAAGCATCCTTATATGAATTTCCCTTGGAATAAACAAACTGGCTTTACTTCTGGACAGACATGCCAAGATTGCTCCACAATCCTTTCTGAAACTATATTCAGCATGAAGAGAGTTCATTGACTGTTCTACAGAAATATACTACGGTGTAACATTTTTCTATGTAGTGTCAACATTTGACACTTTTATTAGCTTTACATTTCTAATACCCTAATCCTGTATTTCAATAGTTGTGCCATAAATTACTTGTATATTTTATGATATGCTAACCTACCAAAAAATTTAATGCCACTGACATTATCTTAAAAGGCAAAGACTAAGATTTAAATAGAGGCAACTGGAAATTTACTTTAACTATGAATTCACCTTAAGCGTCAGCTAATTTAGTGATGTAAGTTCCATGACCTAAATCTGTCACTACACAATAAAGAACAAGAGAAAAAACTGCACATTACACAATGTATGTACCAGAAGAAGAGGTAGGTCTTGAACAGTTATAAAAGTGGAAATTTGGGACCTGTTGTTAAAATGCAACTCCTTGCATTTCTAGCCAGCATGTTCTAAAGCAGGGCTTTTCAACCTTTTCACCCATTGTACCACTTTTAGGATATGGCAATATCCGAGTATCACCAGTCGCCTAGCAAGGTGTCAAAAACTTGATGACCAAAAAAAAAAAAAAAGGAAAAAAGTGATAAAGTACAGGTAGTCCTCTACTTACAACAGTTCGCTTAGTTACTGTTCGAAGTTACAATGGCACTGAAAAAAGTGCCCCCCAAGCCACAACCGAGCAAGACACCTGCCTGCCCGCCCGGCGGTGCTCTTCCTCCTGTCCGAAGTTTTCATTGTTGTGAGCATTTCTGTTGAGGATTGGCAGCAGGGGTGGGTGGGGGGTGTTTGGCTTTTATTCCCCCCGTCTGCTGGGTGGTTGCAGCAGGTTTTGGTCACTTCACATGACCCTGGGACACTGTGATCATCATAAATATGAATCAGTTGCCAAGCATCTGAATGTAAATCACAAGACCCTGGAGATGCTGCAACATTCCAGCTGATTGGCGCTTCTTCTGGGCTCAGCAGAAGCACCAGGATCAGTGCCGAGCTCCAGCTGGAGCCTGGCGCTGATCCTGGCACTTCCACTGAACCCTGACAGTCCCGAAGAAGTGCTGATCCTGGCGCTTCCGCTGAGCCCTGACAGCCCTGCAGCTCCAGCCATCTCTCGCTCAGGCTTGTGCGGGGCTGCCACCGGTTCAGCTCATTCCCCTCCCCCGCTACCACTTTTCTAGGATGGTCGCGTACCACCTGCCAGGTGCCAATGTACCACAGGTGGTACCCATACCACTGATTGAAAAGCCCTGTTCTAAAGCAAAGAATCCCACCAATGATAATTCAACAATGGGAAAATCATTGGTTGTCCACTCCTACCCTTGGATCCAGGGAACAATAGGTGATTTTTTTCCCTTTGAAGTTCCTGTTAGAGGCTTTCCACTGGCAACAGGCAGCATCAAAGTCAGAGATAGCACACTCTTTCTCTTCCTCTACAACAAATCTGAAACTGATTGCTCACATAGGTTCTTTCAAATTCCATTTCAACCTACTAGTTGCATTTTCCTGCCTAAGGTTAGCAATAAGACTGGGATTTGCTTTATACCTGATCAGGAAGATTATGAATCCAAACAAATCATGAAATGTTATTCTGTATGATTAACCATCAAGAAAAAACAGTCAACAACACTGCAATAGGAAGCCCGTGATTTCGTAACATAATATTAATACCTAAATTCTAGGTATTAAGATATTTTAAAAGCTGCATAATGGATTCCAGATGATAGCTCATTACATTTTTTCTGTTGTGTGACAAATCCAGAGAATTCAAATCAATACCTATTTGATACGACACAGTAAGGATTTTGCCAATCTGGAAATAATTTATTTTGATTATTGTCTTATTTGCCTTATTGGGGTTTATTGTCCTGCAATTGGCTTTATTTTATCTGCATTTTATAAGGTTAATCTTTTATATTTTTCTATTTTTTATGGAATTTATCAGATTTTTCTACAGTAACCAGAAGAGGGAGCTCTGACATAAAGAAAGTCTACTCTAGCTTTTCACCTTTGTAATAAGACATTCAGAGTGCAGAATATGTTTGGACTTTTAGTATAAAAACCAATACAAGTAGTCCTCAACTTATAACAATTGAGTTCAAAATTTCCTTTGCTAAATGTGTCCCATTTTATGACCTTTTTGCCATGGTTAAAGAAATCATGGCAGTTGTTAAGTTGCTAAGTGAATCATGTGGACATTAAACAAATCTTGCCTCCCTTGAAGATCCCCAAAAGGTGGGGATACTTAATAAACCCATGAAAAAAGATAAAACTAAAGAATTAATTTTTAAAAGCTGAAACTAAGAATTTAAGACTTGATACTTGGAGCGTATAACTGTCTCCAAATTTCAGAGGGCACTAATTCTAGCAAATTGTAATGCCTTTTCCACAGCAGTTCTGGAGGGGCAATACAAAAACATCCCGTAAGAGCCAAGATGGTGGCTCTGTGGACAAGGGGCCTTGAAACCACTTTCCTGTTATATTGCACCCTCTATAACAGACATGTCAAACTCGCGATGTCACGTGACATCACGCGACGTATCAGGACTGTTTTGCCATTGCCGGCAATGGGGTGGGTGCGCCTTCCACGTGACGCATCCGGCCCATGGGCCGGACATTTGACACCCCTGCTCTATAAGGACTCAGGGACTCATTTTATAACTCTTTATCTGACAAAATATTGTATCTGGAAAAATTGGATTTGTTTTATGGATAGCTGTTACTATCAAGACTATGATACAGTTTCTTTGAAGATAACTAAATTCTGCTATATTACCTGCAAAAATAGACTTTGGCCACCCATTGATGATCTCACCATTATTTCTAATACATAATATTACGTCTTGTCCTGTTTTGTTTTAATTTTTATTCTGGCCTGTGACCATAATAAAAGATTGATTCTGATCACATATCTATAATATACTACAAAACTTTTCAAGACATTTTGGTCAAACCACTACCTAATTGATGAAACTCAACAACACAAAGAACTTGTTCATCATCATAGAAAGAAGCTTCATTTCTCTGATCTACAAGAAAAGAAATTACCCAGCCTATTTCTTTAATGAAGGTAGACTGCAAATGTTTTATTGAAATACTAGAAAAGAGAATGGATGATTTTTTTAAATTGAATCAACACCCCTTGATCAATTTAATTTCTTCAAATAAGCATTTGCTAGGCCTGATTTATTAATAAATCATGAACTATAACTCTGAATCTCTACAAGTAATAGACTGTACAATTAAATGCAAGACAATATTTAGAGAAAATCATTGAGACACAAAAAGAAATGCACACTGAATGTTGTACTTAAAGAAAATTGGTATACGAGATGCTTTACTGCTAGGATATTACTCCATTTTAGAGGTCAGTTCCTTCTCTAAAAATTGTTAAAATATAACAATCAGTTTAGAATATTTTTCTGTATTTTGTAGAATTGTTGTAAAGCTCAATTGTTATGGAAAGCGATTTAAATAGATTGAAGCCCATTTTAAAAGCTGAATTTCCCTTCCAACTCTTTTAAAAAAATGTTATTAGATCTTACATTGCCACCAAGTATACAGGTAGTCCTCGATTTACAACAGTTCATTTAGTGACTCATGACTATTTTTCACACTTACCACTATTGCAATATCCCCATGGTCAGGTGATCAAAATTCAGATGCTTGACAACTGAATCATATTTATGATGATTGCAGTGTGATCACCATGTGATCACCTTTTATGACTTTCTGAGAAGCAAAATCAATGGGGAAGGCAGATTCACTTTAGCAAGTGTGTTACTAACTTAACTGCAGTGATTCATTTAACAACTGTGGCAACAACTGTAAAATGGGACAAAATTCACAACAACTATCTCGTGTAGCAATAGACATTTTGGGCTCAATTGTGATCATAAGTTGAGGACTACCTGTACAGGTAGAAGATAAAGACAGCAATTACTCCATTATCCTACAAACAACTGGGGAAACTAGTAGCAGACTCTTTCTACCAATCCACCACTTCTTCACTTTCACTGTTCATTGTCTTCCAATCTGTAACTCACCCTTCACCATCACTGAACATCCACTTTAGCTACTATACTGAATTAACTTTGAACATGGTATCTGTTGCCAGGATACTTTACACTAGGGAACTAGGGTTTGGAACTAGTCCACGGAACTAGTCCACTGCTGCCTCCACTGATCCACCGAGCTGAAAAGATTGGGGACTATTGCTCTACACTTCCTATTGAAGACTATGGATAGTTCTCTTTGCAGAAGAATGGCTTATTAAACTATGGAAATATGATCAATGTCAAAAACAGCTTGGATTTCAAAAGAATTTAAAGAAATTAATTGAGTTGGAGAACCATTTTTATATTATACCTCTATTTAGGAGCCGGAACCACATCTGAAATTTGGGGTTTTCTTAACAGAAATTACTTTGGTAAATTACAACTCTTAATATCAGTGCTGATCATTGTTGTTGATATTCATATATTACTTGGAGCTTAACAGCGATTTGTAGTTTTAAATTATATAGTATATTTAGTTTTTTTTAAACTACAATGGAATACTGTATTGCATTTTTAACTTAATTCATGATGCTTGAAAATTCCCTGTTAATCATTTTAATAAAGAAAAAAATAAAGGAAAAGAAAAGGTAATAATAAAAACTTAGTGGAAGCAGCAATTTTGTTTTATCTCTTGTAGAACAATGCAATTTGCCATTTGGCAAATTATCTATCTTTTTATTTTTATTTTTAAAAAAGGAAAATCTACATTTTGCTATAGAAAGCAAAAAAACAACAACCCACTACATTTAGCAAGAATAAATCTCTAGAATGAAAATATAATTGAATATGCATTTTTAAACAGAATGCAAATTGTCTCCTACACTGCTGCAAACAGTGTATAAGAAATACCGAGCCAATTATTTCTCTGTGTCCCTGAATCTTTGCCAAAGAACATACTTGTAGATGCAAGTTTTAATCAGGAAGTTAAGTGACTCAAGTGTCTGCGATACGGAAATCTTTTGAAGGGCTTGAACATTTAAATAACTTTGCTATAAATCATTTATATTGGTATTATAAATTTAAATAGTAGCTATCTTTTTAATTACTTTTTTCTCTTGAATCTTCACAGATCCTTACCTGAAGAAGCCACTATCTTTACAGAATGCATTCTTTATCTATCATACGCACTTCAAAAATTAGCCATACACAATGGACAACAATAACAAGACTAATGCTTTATCATCTAGAGTGCTATACAGTAGTCAAAATATGCCCATTTCTTATGCAACAAGTACACTCACAACATCTATATATTGCCAAAGTACAGTTTGGAGTCAAACTTAGAAAAATAAAAGTCTATAGATCATAGAAGGTATATCATTGACTATTGTTCTTTTCAATTCAATTATTTCATAATAGAATGGGGACAGCATAGATTCAAATCTATGCAAAGGAAATCAGTGTATAAATTTTAGAAAATCTCTTAACATTCCTCCAAACACAAACAACTTAAATTTTGATATAGTACTAATAATAGATACCTTTTTATGGTTTTTTTCACAATGAAAGATAGTAAAAGATTACTTGTACATATTTCTAATATTTCCCTTGAAGGTGTTAATGATATTTGCCTACTACATTCATACTGCAGTTTTAGGCTTGCTCATAATTGTGTGGAAAATTGCCACAGCATTTAATATACTTTTAAATGTGCAAGCTACCTCACACTCTTCTTATAAATAGGGTAAGGAATGAGGGTTTTCAATGTATATATACAAATAGGATTTGTTCAGAACTGCAGCTGAATATTACACTAAAATATGCAATTATTTTAAAACACTAGTATTTTTTCTCATTAATCCACGATAGCAGCAGCCTGTGGATAGGTTTTTACCTCATTAGTATGCAATTCATTTTTCAACAGCAGGGAAATTTTTAAATATTTAAAACATAATTTGAATACGGTAGTTATTTTAAACAATGTATTTATATGGCCACCTCAAACAAGTGACTCTGGGCAGCAAACAATCATAAAATCAGTTAAAATCAAACTACAAACACAATACAAAAAGTTAAATATGTACAACAGCTGAGAAAATTATAATCCCTAGATGTTAACATAACTAGGAAATGTTGCCTTTATGGAAAAAAAGACTGGGCTAAATAGATTCAAAAGAGTAATGATGAAAATGTGGGCGTTGCTTTATTAGTTGTAAGGGTAGAATGTTGAGTTACCAGCATAAAAGATACTTGATTATAGAATAGTGCTGGGTGTGGAGGAAAATCTTGACATGATAAAGGCTTACAAAGGCATGGAAAATAATTCAAAGGCTGTATTTAATAAGAGCAACCTGACAAATTAATATATTGTGAACGTAAACTGCCTTATGCTACAGAAGCAATTAAGCTGTATATATGTGCATATGTGTATACACATACATACGCATACATACACACACAAATATATATACACAAACCCTCAAATATATCTAAATTGCCTCTATAGCATCAGCAGCTTACATTCATATAGATACATACAGCTGAATTACATTGGTAGCATAAAGATACTGGAAATGCAATGTTGTTCAAACTGACTCAAAGATAAATTTTCTTGTGTTCAATGAAACTGTCTTCCAAGCATATTATCATTGGACAGCAGCAACAATTTGGTTGGGTAATATGTGAATTTATTTTTAAATTAAATATGTGTGTAAAAGTTGACCATTTAAACACTTACTGAACTGCCAAATAACTATTGAAGGAGGAACTATTTTTACTGTAGTTGTAATACTTTAGACTGGATATATGCAAAAACATGGCCTAATGCTGTCATATACAAAGAGATAATTTTCCAACACTCCAAGACTTAGATCCATGCAAGTGTAAGGGAAACAACTTCTATACTCCTCTTTCCTAACACATAATTTCCTCTATGTAAAGCTTTTATATAGAAATGTTCAAGTTGAAGTGGTACAATTCAAAGAAGAGGCTCCGAAAAAAGCAAAAGTTTTATAGAAAAGTTAAAAGATGAATATTCAGGCAGTTTCTCAAGCAGGAAAGGAAAATAAGGAAAAATAAATAAGGTGAAATATTAATGACAGATGGGGTGCCTAGGAATTTGTAGCAGTAGTATATACTGTGTGGAAATAATAAGGTGAAAATATAGGAGAAAACTTTAAAGTATTTAACAGGGCCACAGACCTTGTGAAGTACACCAGGTTTAATCCAATAAACCAGTATCACAACAAGCCTGTTAGCAGCCTTTAATGTCTTACCTGAGTCATTTAAGAAATACTGCAGCAAGGCTGACATGCATGTATGTTCTTTAGAAAACAAGTGATAGATAGATAGATAGATAGATAGATAGATAGATAGATAGATAGATAGATAGATAGATAGATAGATAGATAGACAGACAGACAGACAGACAGACAGACAGACAGACATAATCATTGCAGTGATTTGTTACTGCTTCTTCCAGAATGCTTTTCTGACTTTCCATTCTATATTATAGTTCAGAAAATCTCCCATCCAAGTCCTAACCAACCCAAATCCTACTTAGTTTCTAACCTAGGCACAACTAGCCTTATGCCACCACCAATTGAGAACTTTACATTTGAAAGTAAATCTCCTGAACTCTCAGAAGCTAATGCAATGTCCTGATTAGGATGAGGGGAAGTCAAGTTCAACTCCATATTCAGACATGGAAAAGCAGGAAAGTGACTCTGTGCCAGTCACCATCTCTCAGGTCAGCCTACTTTACAAGGTACAATATCTCAGATTCCCGGAGAAAAGAAGTATAAATCTAACCAATAACAACGTAGAAAAATTTTCTAAAGCAAGCACTCATTGATTTGGGGGCAGCAAACTTCCCTAGTTTTATTTGCCTGCAGTCATGACAAGAGGTTTTCGGATTTACACAAAGCTGTAAGTGATTGCAGAAGTTGGAAGCCTTTATACGGGATGAATGAAAACAATCTGGGTCCAACAGAGCTGCCCTTTTTGGATAATTTAGGCCCCGATCCTGTGCCCAGTAAGACGAACTCTGCCCGCCGAAATCAATGGGGCGAGGCGGCTGTCGGGAATTGCAACTTCCCCTTTACCAAAAGTAAGCCAATGGGATTCCCTACCCACAAAGGCAGGCATGTGGCCGCAGACAGAGGGACCGCTGTCGCCCAGTCAAGGCCGGCTCTCCCTCTGCCCACACCCCAGGGCGCGCTCCGGACTTACCAGCTGCCGAGCCACATCGGAAGAAGCCATGACATGAGGGGAGGGGTCACCGCGCGCCAAAGACAATAGAGAGGGAGGGTGGGAGCCCGTGCCGAACTTCCAACTCCAATCCCAACAGCTGGAATGTAACTGGTGGCGATGAGAGGCCGCGCGGAAAGGAGGGCGGGACCAAGGCCCAGCCAATCCCGTTTCGACGGGAGAAAGATGCTGCACAAACCGCAAACGAACGTAGGGGGAGAAGGGGAATGAGCGGCACTATCTTCTTACGGGGGAGTAGGAAACCTACTCTCTCAATGTGGGAGGAGCGCCGCGAGGGCGTGGTTTCGGGCGAGCGCCCCGACCTTTTCTTCTCAGCGGCCAGCTTCTTTACAGCCTCTCCAGTGCCGAGATTCATGAAAGGGAGGGGAGGGCAGTTTCGAAAACGGCAAATAGGCGCCTCCCTGTTTCCCTCGCGGACGTCACGTGAGCAAGGAGGGGACGCGAGCTCGGTGGGGTCCAACAACCGAGGGAGGGCGGAGAAGGAGAAGCCGGGCTCAGGCGATGCCGTCGGGCGTCTTGTGGCGGCGACGATGCCATGGCGGGCCAAGCGAAGGAGTCAAGAGGGGATCCCGCGCTGAAGGCTAGCGGTCGGAATCGACGAGAGAGGCGCCGCCAACGGTCCGTGGGCGCCTATGGCTGCGTCGGGGGAGCTGGACCAGGACACGGTGCTCCGCTTCCTGGCAGAGCGCGGAGGCCGGACTCGCAACGCCGACCTGTTGGAGCATTTCCGTGGCTTCCTCATCTCGCCGGACCCCGACAGTCGCGCCCGGGCCCGCGAGCACTTTAAGCAGCTGGTCAACGCCGTAGCCACGGTGCGGCAGGAGCCCGGCTCTGGGACCAAGTATGTGCAGTTGCGCAAGAAATATCGCGGCACTGCCGGCAGTCGCAAATCCGAAGCAACGACGACGGCGGCGGCGGCGGCCTCCTCTCCAACCGAGAACGGCTCCGGGACTGTCGGGCACCCCCAGGACACGCCGCGTCCCCCTGGCGCTCCTCGCGGCGAAGGCGACGGCGACGGCGGGGACAGCCAGGATGGAGGAGCGGCCCGCGAAGAGAAAGCCGGCGCCGAACCGCTGAAGGGAGAGAGAGTGGCGAGAGGGGATCCCTCTGCCGCCTCTGGAGAGCTGCCGCCCGAGGAGAGCGACGCCGACGCCGCCACCTCAACCTCAGAAGCACCGCCGGAGCCGCTTTCACCCCGAATCCCCCAGGCACCTCTGGCGAGCCCAGACAGCCCGGGAGAAGGAGGAGGCGGCGGCGGCGGCGGCGGCTGCCGGGAGGAACAGCAGAGCAGCCCGCGGCGCCTGGAGGCGGTCCCGAAGCCCTCGGGCGATGCCGAGCCTGAAGAGAAGCCCGGCGGAGGCACCGTTGAGGCCTTGCTCGAAGAAGACTCGCCGCCCTCCGCCAGCCCGGCTGTCGGCGCCCCGGCGGGCGGAGCCTCTGCCGGCGCCAACACACCCAGGTGTGGGCATAAAATCTTCCGGGAGCGGATGCTGGGCAGTTCCCCTCAGCAGAAGCGCGGCGGGCTCCTGCACCGCGGCGGCAGCAGCAGCGGAGGGAGCCGCGGCGGGGCGGACTCGGACAGCGGCTCCCTGGCGTCTTCGTCGGCCGAGGACGAGGGCGGCAGCGGCGGCGGGGGCTCGGTGGCCTTGGACCCGTTGGAGCACGCCTGGATGTTGTGCGCTTCGGACGGCCGCTGGGAAAGCCTGGAGAGTTTGCTGAGCTGCGAGCCGGCGCTGTTGCCCAAGCGCGATTTCATCACGGGCTTCACGTGCCTGCACTGGGCTGCCAAGCTGGGCCATCCCGAGCTGCTGGCCAGGCTGGTCAACTTCGCCCACCGGCAGTGCCTGCCCGTCAACATCAACGCGCGCACGAGCGGCGGCTATACCGCGCTGCACCTGGCCGCCATGCACGGCCACTTGGAAGTGGTGAAGCTGCTGGTGGGCGCCTACGACGCCGACGTTGATATTCGGGATTACAGCGGCCGCAAGGCCTCGCACTACCTGAGCCGGGGCACCGCCGAGGAGGTGCGCAGCCTCGTCGGGGCTCTGCAGGATGAGGTCGACAGCGGGGCGTCCAATGGCAGCAGCCGCTGGAGACTTTCCAGGGTGCTCCCCTCTAACCTCATTACTTACAAGCTTTCCCACCACCATCACGGGGATGAAAGGGAATCGGGAGAGGGGTCGGCGGCAGCCAGCAAGAACAAAGAGCTCAGTAGAAAAAGCTCTGGCAGCGGAAGGATAAAACCCCGACTCAACAAAATCCGATTCCATACTCAAATCATCCATACTACCCCTTCTTTCCGGGGGGATGCAGAAGAAGAGGAAGACAAGTCCCTGAAAGCTTCCTTCAAGCTCAGACCTAAATCCAACATATTTGGTTAAAAGAACAAATGTGTCCTTTGTTTATGATGGTTTTAAAATCAACCCTAAAGGTGATGCCTTCAGTTTCTAAGCAGGCTTAAATAGAATATTTTGATTTGGAAGTTTTTAGGTTAAGATATATTTTAGGGCTTCGTATTCAGTGGTTAATCGAACCAAAATTGAAAACTTTTTAAAGTTTTATATTGGCTACATAGATCTGCTGTTTCTCCAGTGTAAGCGATATCTATTGAAACATTGAATTTCTGGGCTCTTATCAAATTAAATTTGCATATGGTTGGGGCTTGCAAGGAGGAAAACGGTACTTATTAAAATTCATCACACATAGAAACTTATAATGGGGAGAAGATAATGCTTTAACTTTTCTTCATAAATTTTTATTTTTGTCAAAGTATTCAACATACTTATTTTTTAAAAAGCCAAATGAAACATTACACATTTGCAGAGGAAAAGGAATTTAGAATTTGCACTGGATGAACAGGCAGGTGTGATTGTTTTACTGATTGCCATGTAAGACAATTTCAAGATTAGCCTAGTCAGATTCCAATTGAACCAGGTGATTAAACCTGCTTAGGGAGTATATGTGCAGGAAGAAATGGGACAAGGGGACAGTGTAACCATTCTCAAGGTCCTTTCCAAGTGTTTTCTGTCACCTCTCATGTACATTAATATGGCAAGGCAACCTGTGCTGCCTTTCCTTTTTTGTCAGAAAAGACATGGATTAAGATATATATATTGGGAAATCCATATAAAATGCTATATGATAACTGTGATATAGGCTGTATTAGTTATCCAAAATATGTAAACTTGATGGGAATTGTGCCATTGACTTAAAGAATATTCATTGCACCTAATTTGTAAAATTATAGTTTTCTAATGGTACTTTTGAGCTCTGACCTTTGACTATGATTTATTTACTGAGTGCAATGCCTTTGGGGATGAGGTACTAACAGATAAAGTTGATTTGGTTTTGTTGTGAGACAAGACATTGATCAACTGTTATCCTACACCTGAAAACTATTTAATTTGAAAAATAATTTAAACATTCCTCTTGAATGATTACAGTAGAGCAATGGTAATGAGCATGTAGCATAACTTTTTTATGTTGTCATTTCTGTAAACAATATAGTCATTTGGATAAGCTGTCCTGAATATTAGTTCTAGTGTTTTGCCATTACTTTGTTCAATATGAAATGGGAGTTTAGAATTTAAGAAAAATCTTAAAACCTTAAGTAGATCTCTTAGCATTTTGGAACATTGCCAATTCAGAGATCAGGAGACCATAGAACAGGGGTGTCGAAGGCCGGACGCATCACATGGAAGCCGCACCCACCCCATTGCTGGCAATGGCAAAACTGTCCCAATACGTCGCGCGACATCACGTGATGTTGTGAGTTTGACATGTCTGCAATAGAAGATGGTCTAGTGAAATGAAATGCCAGTAAATATAGTGCTTAGCTTATAAATATGTATATAAATATTGCTACAGATAAAGTCAAGCAGTTCCACAAGAATCCATATTTATATCACTGGAAATGAAATGTAAATTATATGGGTGTATGCTTATCCAATCTGATATATAAGATACAGAAATCAAAAAGCATGTGATTCATTTGCTGATGCATGTTACAGAATGTTGGAGAATCTTTCATTGCTTACATTTTGCTTTACAATTCTTTTTTTTTTTAAGTGAACAAACCTGTGATTTTTAAAAAGCACAGAATTCTTTATAGTGTGAAAATTAAACACATTTTTTACTTTAATAGTAATAGTGTCTGGAAAGTTAGTAATATTTTTAAAAATATTTGTTCCAAATGTAGTGATTTTTATTAAATATGTACTAGCACTTTTTCTTCAACGAGTATCTGGGCTGGTCCTCAGATGCTGCTTATGTAACTATTAACAATTCAATGCTGCCAAATAAATGCAGAACTAGCTAAAGAATGTTTCCAAATTAGTTTTCAAATATTTTGGAAATGATAGTTTTATACTGATTTAAAGGCAGATTGTAGTTCAGAAACAATAGTTACTACTGTTGTTTTAAATATATTACAATAATATCACAATTACCATAAATTGAAAAGTTGTATTAAAAATAAAAGTGTATAGCTGTCCCTTCTGTCATTACAACTATCTTTTTGAACGTTAAACGTCATCTAATGATCATGTATTGGTAATGAAACTTTATTTTAATTTTCAGCACTGTAGGCAGCTATCTATACCCAACTAATGTATAGAGTATAATTTCTACCTGGAAATTGGAAAAAATTGTAATGTTATCTTTTTTTATATTCTTGTCAGAAACATGAGAGGAGTTTGACAAAGGTTGTAATGATATCCTTATTGAGATATATAATAGGGTCTAAAAACTTTGCTGAAAAGAACTAAATTGCAAAGAATTACTTACTGTACAATTGTTACACTACTTTGGTACTTTTTTATATACACAACTAAAACATGCAAATGTGTTTTCAATTTTAGTTTATAAGCTATAATTACAGGTGCCTTTGTTAACCATTGCAAACTACAAAGAAAATAGTTTATTGAGGACTTCTCTTATTTCAGTAGGTTAAAGGCCACTAGTGTCTTACCAACATACTATTTGTAGCAAAATAAATATTCCAAAGTGTCATTCTGCGTTATAGCACTAAAGGTTTTATAATTTTAGCAAAGATTATATAAGGGTTAAAAATTTTGTGGTGCAGAATAGTGTCTGAAGCCCAATATTACAAATCTTACTAAAAGAGCATGAAAAAATTTCAACTTTATCTGAGATCTCAAAGACCACAATACTCTATATCCCCCCCATCCTTTCTAAAGTGTTTGCTCTGTAACATATTTAAATTGCTCTCTGTCATATTTATAGCTGAGGTTGTATTTTTGTACATGTGTATTTAAATGTTCATCTGAAACTTAGGTCTAAACAATCCATCTGAGAATCACAGAAAATATTGTGAATGTATTCCTCAAACAGCTGAAACTTGTTATCAATGCATCAATTTCAGAAATTTTAGGCACTATTTTCTGTATCACAAACTAGTAATAGAGGTACAAGAATATGTAAATATTATTTGACATTGGAGCACAATGTAAATTTTGAAAACTTACAGAAGGTGTAATACTTTGATTCTAAATACTAAAAACTAGTGTCTTGTGTATAGGTTGCATTTTCACAACTACAGGTAGGTGTACATGAGAAATTAAGGTCTGCAAATTGTAGAAATATATGAACAATAAATTTTGATAATACAAAATTCAATTTGACTTAATATGTAAATTGCACAACATGGAGAACACTAGCAGTGTTTTGCTCAAACCACAGTTCATATTTACCAAGCACAAACATGTAAGTCTACTTCCCACTAATAGAAATGTTTTAATCTTTGTGACATAACTGGCATACCAACATTTAATATAAAAAGAGACTTACATGGAATGAAACCTGGAATCTTGAGCTGTTTCTTTTTGAGGAGATACAAAATCAATGCTTTGCCCCATGCTCGCCTGCTATTGAGGTTGCTTCAACTTAATTCTAGCAATCATACATGGGAATAGGTTGTGGTTTTTTGCTACCTTATCTTTGAATAGAGTAGAATTTTGCAAGACTGTCTTAGTAAAACTGATTATAAAACATGTCTGAATGAATGCTTGAGAGAAGAATTATTGTACAGCTAACTTTTTAAATTATCATTGTACTTTTCATTTTGGAATTATTTGTACTCATTTAATATTGGCTTTGTTGAACTAACTTCAGTGGAAGTCCTACACCTCTTACTTTAACTATACTTGTGTCACAATGTTCACAATAATCAAAATTATCTGCCCAGGAAAAGACATAGCAACTGAAGTTGACATTAGCATACTTTTTTATGGAGGCTGGATAGCATTGGGTCTAGAAACATTTTCTATCTTTGGATATGGAATATATCCCATCCAGAACATATACATTATTTTAATATTCTAAAACCAAAAGGAATTGTTATTGCACCATGTTGAAAGATTAGAAATTCTTCAAGTGCAAAAGTTCACACATTGCCATAATTATTTGCTTATCATCATTGCATTATTCTATTGAATGTGCAGGACTAATAATACATTTTTTTCTTTTTACAACCCTGTAATCCTTTAATTTGGGGTAGAGTCCGGGTGACTGAATGGAACTGTTTATTGGCCAGATGCCCTTCCTGAGGCCTACAAAGAGTTCATAGCAGATTTGTTTGTTTGTTTGTTTATTTACTTACTCCTTGAGAGAAGTTCAATCCTAGTCACTGTTTAGGATTAAATTCTTAACCTTCCAAGTGGGAGGTGAGCATGTTTACCACTAGGCCACCACGCCACTCTAATGTTAATACAAATTGTATATTGTAAGAATAACAATGCCTGATATTGTATTAGTCTTTTATGAGAAGTTTGCATTAAACCAAAAATGAAGAGAGTTTCAAAAGTACTTAGAAATTTAAAAAACATTTCTTAAATCTACATTTATTGATTGCTTGCCAGTTCTTTACGAACATTATTTCAGGCAAAATTCTTCCTTCATAAAGAGCTGGTGCATATCAAGCAGCAAAAAAATGAGTCAGAACATGGGTTTACACATAACAGTAAGCCAAACTCTGATTCAGTTTTGAGGCTAACATATGTGAATGGAGCCAATTGTTTTTATGCAGTAAATCTCAAACAAATGTGACATATCAGAAAATCATTAGTTCATCTTGACCTTTTTTCTTAATGAGGTGACCTTACACAAGCTTTTCTTTCTTAACATTTGCTATTTTATCTACAGTATCAAAATATAAATTTTACTGGATTGTTTCAAAACAAGCCATATGGAGCACTTTGCAAACTTAAAACACTGTTACAAAATACTTTCAAGACTCAAATCAGTTTTGTTCTAACAGTAATTGAGCTGCAATTTTTACTTGTTAAGAATAATAGTACAGACTTATTGATGTAAATTGAAAAACTAAAATTGAGTTACTTTACAGAACTGTTATTTCATTAAAATATAAAGTAACACCTAGCTCGCTATCCCAAGTGCAAATTGGTCCATTTAATTCTGAAGTGTTCCCCCTTCCATAAACCAGGGCAGAGTGCTAACGAACATCAATCACAGAAGCTGTTGCATGTTAGAACTGCTCATTTCTTGTAGTGTGTCTTTTATATTACTACATCAATTTTGTTCATGCGTTATTCATGAGCCTCTCCTCCATCCAGTTTCCAAGCTCTTATTATCAGAGTTACAAAACTTTGGAATGTAGATCCAATTATCCTCTTTCTGCCAGGGCATCCAGAATTGTTTTAATTCTACTCCAAAACAGATTCGAGGTTAATTCAGTCTGCAAAATTGTCTCTCATTATCCTATCCTGTAACGCTAGTTTTACTTCAGTCAAACCTGTTTTTAAAAATAAAATGATGGAATCAGCAACTGTCCCCTTTGGGCCCAAGTGATGAGAATGATAAAGTTGATGTTTTCTTATCAGTCTAGAAGGAATAAAGAAGAAGGGGAAATCCAGTTGGGAGGGGGGAGAGGGGTAAATGTGGTTTGGACAAAATATCAGGCCTTCACTGTAAACCTGTAAATTACCTTCTGGAGCTGTGTTTAATGTAATCTGTTTCTGGAAGTATTAGAACTCAAACATAAGTGGGTCAAAATTATTTTGAATTCATCACTGAAGCGTGGGCAGTTTTTCTTTCTAATCTGGCAATTTTGCCCAATGCTCCAATCCCAGAGCTTTCTGAATGCACGTCTCTCATTTTGATATTTCCTTTTTGTACTCATTATTTCTCAAACCCTATTCTCCAAAACCTATCTGTATTCTAAAATACTGTACTACAGTACTAAGATACTGATAATTTTCGTCCAATTTTCAACTAACTATTTTTTTTAGGAAATGTCAAAAGGTAGAAGGTACCAATGAAGAATATTTGTAGCTCAGGGTTGAAATGAGGGGCCCTTGGTGCTCTCTGGGCTTGCTTGTTTTCTTGCAGACATTTTATTACTCTAACTAGGTAATATCATCAGTGCTAGAAGGTAGAAGATAGTCAGGCTACAACTTCAACAGGGTCCTGGAGGAAATTATCTGGAATCACTTCAGGCAAGATACAGGCTGTACTTGAATACAGTACCAAAACAGCACTGGTCACACGTTCAATTAACCTCTAAAGGGGTACCATCAATCATACATAATTAATATGTGCAACATTCATACATACAACTGCAGGCATAATGCTGTTATCAAGTGTTATCCAATATAGCACTTCAAGCATCGGATGAAATTAGTGTAATCATTTAAAAAAAAATGCAAATTCAATAGCTGAGTTCACAGATGGCCAGACTATCTGTGGCACATTCTTTCATCTACAGTGGATATAAAAAGTCTACACATCAATTTTCAATTGAGAAACAAACAAATCTTTTAGGGAGGGAAATAATTAAAAAACATACAATGACATGGTTGCATAAGCATACACTCCCTCTTATAAGTAGGGATGTTTCTGTGTTCAGAATTAACCAATCACACTCAAACTGATGGTAAACAGTAATTAGTACATACAGAATGTTTAGCTGATGTACCATCAACTAAAGTGACTCTGATCAAGTCCATATAAAGTTCAACTGTTCTAATAGATTTTCTAACATTTATTCAGTTGAGGCCTGGTCTGCAAAGAGCTTATAGTGCATCAAAAGGATCTCATTGTTGGAAGGTATCAGTCAGGAGAAGGTTCAAAATGGTACAAAAAATTTCCATGTCATGGAGCACGGTCAAGACAGTCATCAACAAGTGGAGAAAATACCAGGTAGTCCTCGACTTTCAACATTTCATTTAATGACCATTCAAAATTACAATGGCGCTGAAAAAAGTGACATGACCATTTTTTCACACGACCTTTCTAGCATCCCCATGAGCATGTGATCAAAATCCAGACACTTGGCAACTGGTTCATACTTATGACTGTTGCTCTGTCCCAAGGTCATGTGATCACCTTTTGTGAGCTGACAAGCAAAGTCAAGGGGGTAGCCAGTTTCACTTAATAACCGTGTTACTAACTTAACCACAGTGATTCACTTAACAATTGTGGCAAGAAAGGTTGTAAAATGGGGCAAAATTCACTTAACAAATATCTCACTCAACAACAGAGATTTTGGGTTCAATTGTGGTCGTAAGTCGAGGACTACTTTTATGGCACTATAGTGACATTGCCAAGAATTGGATATCTCTCCAAAATTGATGAAAAAAACCAAGAAGAAAACTAGTCTGAGAGGCTGCCAAAAGACCTACAGCAATATTAAAGGAGCGTCTGGAATTTTTGGCAAATAGTGGTTGTGTACTACATGTGACAAGAATCTTCTGTATTCTTCATATGTCTGGGCTGTGGGGAAGGGTGGCGAGACTGAAGCCTTCCTTTACAAAAAAAAACCCCATCCAAGCCTGACCACGTTTTGCAAAAAACTACATCATGTCTGACAAAAGTATATGGGAAAATGATGAGACTAAGGTTGAATTTTTTGGCCATAATTCCAGAGGGCTGTGAACAGGAGACGTCCTCGCAATCTGACAGATTTGGGGAATCAAGCTATTCTCCAAAGCGCCTGAGGGCAGGACAAGAAGCAACGGATGGAAACTAATCAAGGAGAGAAGCAACCTAGAACTAAGGAGAAACTTCCTGACAGAACAATTAACCAATAGAACAACCTGCCTCCAGAAGCAGTGAATGCTCCAACACTGGAAGTTTTTAAGAAGAGACTAGACAGCCATCTGTCCGAAATGGTTTCCTGCCTGAGCAGGGGGTTGGACTCGATGACCTCCAAGGTCCCTTCCAACATTATCATTATCATTATCATTATCATTATCATTATCATTATCATTATCATTATCATTATCATTATCATTATCATTATCATGATGATGATGACTGGGAAAAGATTCTCAAGGCAAAATGTGCCATGCTATTATTCTAAAAGACTGGATGCTATCATAAATCAAAAGGTGCTTTAACAAAGAATTAGTTTAAGGGTATGTGCACTTATGCAACCACGTTATTGTACGTTTTTTAGTGTTATTTTCCCCCCTAAAAGATTTCAGCTTGTTTTTAAATTGAATTGTATAGCTTACAGTATATGTTGCATTAAAGGTGGAAAAGTGATTTGTCTTAGTCATATCTGCAAAACCTGGCATTTTAACAGGGTGTGTAGACTTTTTACATCCACTGTATCCTTCCACCCAGTTTTTATTCCAGGCCCTGATCACAACTTCTGCTAATGTCATCTGCATTTTGCTGCTGTAATATAGAGTACATAATATGTTTGTTTAGAGAAGGTGACAGGACTAGTTCCTTGAAGACAGATTTTTTTTAAAAAAGATTTATATTTGGATTAACCATAATTGCTGCAATTGCCAATATTTTTGTAGATCATAAAGCTAAATGTTACAATTAGGTGGCAAACTGTTAATTATATATCAATATCAAATATTGAATTATATTGGAAGTGTTTGAAAGTGGATGAAGATTATTGGAAATCAAAGCATTATTCTTTACTGTAATTTGTATATAAGAAATTATTTTAAACTGTAACCTTACAATCAAAAAATACTTGACTCTGTGAGGGGTGTACATAGCCTTAAATTCCAACAGATGGAAATTAAGGAGCTTACCACAGCTATATCATTCCATTGATTGATTGCGATGTTAGGACTATAGATTGCTTTGTATTGATAGGATAGAACAAAATACACATTCGATTCTCAGCTAGGATTTGCCTTTCAAAATTCTTTGCTCTTCACACCTTTGACTATCTCAAATCTGAAAAAATGCATGCATCACCTTTAACAGAGATGCTTGTAGGTATGCTAATTACTGATAATTGTGGTCCATTTCTGAATTGTAGATAATATTCAAGAAGGTTGGTATAAAAAATTATCACACCTGCAATCATTCCCAGATTGTTAAGAACAATTGCTTCTTGAAGTATGGGAATGAGATGGATTATTTTCCTCCTCTAGGAACTCAAGTTGATCAACTCCCTTCACTTTTTATAGTACAAAATAAAACATTGCTCAGACTCTCTTGTGATGCATACCTGAGGGACTGGCTAGGGTGAGGTTCTCAGACACTTTTGGGAGATTTATATAAATGTTTCCTAGGTGACTCATAGGTTTTGCAAATTCACCACACATACACTTTTATACATAAATGGTTCAGTATGTGAGTACCTGCAATTAAAATAATTTTGTCCTTGTTTTACCTCATGAAATGACAGCAAACAGCTATACATCAGCTTTTATTTAAAAAATAGAGCTATATGGAAATCAAGTCCAATCTTTTAAGGAGCCACACCTAAAACATAGACGCACTAAACAATAGGATTTCAGTAAATGGAAAAAGTAAGGTTCGTTATCCAGGACTACTTTGCCTGTTCAGCTCAACTGTTGTTAACATGTGCACACAAGCTTCAATACGAAATGAAAAACCAAAATATGATTGCCAAAAGCCCTCTTGGAAAGGACAGTAAGCTGATGCTCAGAATCATCAGTCTAGAAACCATCCCCAGGGTTTCTAACCAATTCCCAACAGCTTTTAAATTAGGTAAGAAAGTCTGATGTCACTTAATGCTCACCCCTGCCAATAAATACCACACCTGCAATATCTGCTTGCCCACACATGCACAATAAAAGTATTGTTGCACCAGGTCACACTGCCTTGTAAACTGTGTTTCCTTATATTTGCATACAACAGAGACTGCACAGATACTAAAGTATATACTACACGGCATTCTTTGCTTCTTAGGAAGTCAGCTTCACCTTACAAAAATATACGCCTTTTAATATGGTAAAATGTATTAGTCAGGAAAGAAGCTACTGACTCCTGATTTATAATACTTACTAATGTTTTAATTAAGCATTTTAGTTTATGTTTTTACAGTGTCAGCAGAAATTTTAGAATACTACACATACATTTGCTTATTAGTGAAAATTATGAAGCTCAGTTGGGTATCCAAAAACAGCTTTTTCTTATTGCAGATGTTTTGAATTGCAACTCCTAGACTTACTTCAGTATATTAACTGACTGTGATTACTTTTTTAACATTTGTAAAAGTTTCTAAACTAAACTGAACCATAGAGAAGATGCTATCTAAATCAATTCTCATGCTATTTTTAAAGGGATAAATTCTTTAACTTGTATATTAAAGGTAATTCTATTTATCACATAACAAAGCTCAATGCTTATAAAATCCTGCTCCTTGTATTTAACGCCAAATTTTTTCCTTAAAAAAAAATCTATATTGAACATGCACAAAATGTGAAATATCATTCTTGGAATATGGACAGTTTATACATGGGGAAATATTAAAAATAGCAATTTTGAATGTGCAATTTAAATAATGTATTAAAATAACCTTGTTATTTTAAAATTAAATCTTTCATGTCCTCAGTTTCTACTTTCCTCCTCATGCCTTTAGCAAAGGACAGAATAGCTTGCTTGTTAAGCAAGACAAATTAGGCAATTTGTGTGACTCACATGTCTTTCCAAATTTCCAGTATAAATAAAACACCTCTCTTGCAAAGATAAATGCATGAGCTTAAATGGGCACTTAGAAAACCTCCCTCTCCCATTATGAGGTCATTACTGAGACTTCAAAACATTGCGTAGTTAAAATGAAACAATACAGCAACAGGGGATGGCCTATCAATTTGCAAACTGTATTGTTAGTAAACTTTCAAAGTAGAAAAAAAATTGTATCTCATCAAGGCATGTATCTATCAAAAGCAAACTTGACTTCCTACACCTGAAAGTAAGAAAAAAACAGACTTTTGACTGTATAGAAAAATTAGAAAATACTGTAGACATCTTTTCCAGGTTCAAGCTATGGGACTCTTCGGTTATTCCTTAGTACAGTAGTGTTTGGAGAACATGCTTTCTTCCTACAGCTTGTTCTGATTTGTATCTGAAAGTGCCATTGTATCATATCATTATAGTTATAGGAAGGATTCACTACAAACTCTATAAACAATGAAAGAGAACTTTATTAAATTCAGTCATTCTTATCTACCTTCAGGAATATATGAATACATCTATAGTCTGTAGAAAGAAAACATTTTGATGGTAATTGGGATAGAAAGGAGTGGAATGTATTTTGGCAGCAAGAGAACAAGGCACCCTTTTATTCTATGCCTTAATATATTTAGAGCTTTATTATTTCTTCACTGTGAAATCATTAATGTTGTCTCATCACCACATCACCTTTTAAAAACAATTAGCTAAAAATATATAGGACAGCCCAACTTTATATCTACCTAACTGCCAAATTGGTTAGATTTACCAGAGCTGAGCTGAAAATTCCAGATAAATGCTAAATGGCAGCATATACCCAGGCCTTTCCATATCTCTACTGATATCTAGTGTTCTCCAAGATTTTTGCATTGAAGTTTGGCCATAAAAGCAGGAATAATTCAATTTCAAGAGAGACAAGGCACAAGCATTCGTAGTCTTTATGAGATTATATTGAACAACACAGAAAATAAGCCATTAATTCAGCTGATTCCATTTGTATCAGTTGTACTTTTCCCTCTGTTTTATTTCCCATTCCATTTCAGACATCCTCTATCAAGCAAGCATATTTTCTAGGCTATAAAATTCTTGCTAAAGATGGAAAGGGCTGCTGAGATCCCAATGTTACCCACTGTATTCATGGGCTCTTCCTATGTTTTATCCCAAAAACTAGGCCACCATCAGCTTTGTTCAGATGGATATGAGAAATTTGTCTCTGTTATATTCGTATCAGGTTTGTCTCTACTGTAGTGCTCAAAAGTTTGGGAACTCTTTTGAATTTTCTGTATTTTTGCAAAACCGATCCATTTGCCACCTGAGTCCTAAAACTAGATAAAGAGAACCCAATTAAACAAATCTGAAAAACTTTATACTTCATTGATTTATTGTGGAAAACAACCCATCTTTATCTTTCAATAATGCAGACTCACACAATATGGTAGGTATTAGCTGTTGATCTGATAGCTAGAAGTAGAATTGATTTTTAAGAATCCTGTTTTATTTTAAATATTTCCAGTCCCAAGAAAACTGACTAGTACTGAATGATATTTCTGGAAGAGAGAAAGGATTTGTACTTTTGTTAGCATCTATGGCTGCTTGGCAAACAAAAGCATATTCCAGTCTTTCATTTTAGGAATTAGGGAATTATACTTCTGAATATCATTGATAGATTTTAATGCCATTGATAATGAATGCCTGGGTTTTTATTATTGCTTCTAAAAGTAACTGGCTTGTAATTTAGGATGCTATGTACTTGCAGCCTGCTGGATAATTTTCTAATAAAGAGCAGTATATCAATTAAATCAATCATACCAATATTATAATTGTCATCATCTCCTGATTCAGGAAAAATTCTGTTTATATTAAGTCAGAAGTAACTAATTTGTGATCCCCCAGAGGCAAATGCAGGCCATCAGCCATGTATGATAATCCACCATAATCTAATAAGCCTCTTATTTATTTTGGCTGTGATTGGTGAATCACACTTGTATCCAACTGATGGGCCTTGTGTTGCCCAGACCTAGATTAAAATTGTCAGTATCCTTTGATACAGTAAAGAAAGGCTGAGAAAGCCAGAGGTCATTTTCATCAAAGGCAATAAAGATTGGAGCACCAAATTAGGTGGCAATGACTGTCCCCTCCCCCCCCCATCTTCTTGTTCTTCCAAGATACAAGCTATTAATGAAGTGAATTGGGACCTTAGGTTTAATGTATTTATTTCAATACTGCTTCCTCTGGTGAAATTCTTGGAGGTTAAAACAATATATAAAAAGAAAAGGAGAAGGGCGGGGTAAAAAATTCAATTAAATAAATAAATAAATAAATAAATAAATAAATAAAAGTACATCTTTTGTTCCCCAAAAGGTTGCTGGCCTTTGCCTTAGGGTTTAATGATAAGCTAAAACTATAGATAAGCTTTCTCAAAGTAAAGATAACTGATCTAAGGAGACAGCCTAAATTATAAATTAGCTTTTGAAATGCATTCCTGAAGCTCATGTACCTTTGAAAGGAAACAGTTGGTCAAGCACCACTGGGAAGACACTCTTAAAACTCAAAAATGTATGAAGTATTTGAGTTTGATGAAAGTGCAGAAAATACTCTTTTCTCATAAGTACAGTTGGAAGTGCACATTTAAATTATATAGATGTTACAGTCTTATGTAGAACTTTATTTAATGCAACAGAGTGATATTTTCAGGGTGGTATCACCTTGTGTTTCTATCATTTAAAGTAAATATAGACTGCATAGTAAAATCTCCGGCTTTCTTTAATACTCTCAGTTGTGCAAACAGTGAAGCAATTTCAGAGGCTGAACTAGTGCATATTGGTTTAAAGGGCAGAAAATGTCCCTTTTTGCAGCCTGCACTGCTTTCTAAACACTGTGTATTCCTGCAGGTTGTGTATTCATCTCTGAGTGGAAGGTTCTTTTAGTTTTACATACCATATAGTGAAAAAATATTCTTTATATCTCAAGTCCTGTTACTATGATAAAATTCTGTTTGATCATTATTTCATTATACTTAAATATATCATGTATGTGAATATTATCAAAGTGCAGCCTAATAGTAACAAGCTCATTAGTGGAGTGCAATGAGTACCATGCATCCTGCTGAGAAGAGATGTTTCTGGTATGCTTAGGAGAAGTCCAGCACCCTTGCTACCCTTTAGTATACTGTTAATATATAATGCCTCCCCTAAAAATCCAAACAACAAAATGCACACAAATGACCAATGAAACTTTGAGAAAGATGGATTTATTGTAACAATATAACTAAGGTTCTTCCCTTCTTTCCTGGACCCCTATGTGCACTTTCCGAAGGAAGGCACAACTAGCAGTTTGGGAAACTCTTTGGGGGGGAAATGAAGGGGAAACTCAAAAGAGGCCAATGAGGAGTGATTTCATTGGCTTGATGTTTGATGCCAAAAATACCATTTAGAAAGAGGGAATGGAACTGAGCACTGCAGAATATGTTAAGTTGTTTAATGCTATATTTAGGAACAGGTGTCCTTCCAAAGTTTGGCACTTGATATTTGGAAAAACTCTGGGCCCTGCAGATAATCCATTCCCCTATTTTCTAGAATCCTTCGCTTTGTCTCCCTGGTTTCAATGGGGCCTTCAAGAGAAAATATGTCCTGAAGGCTTTGCAGCTGCTGTTCCACTATATAGGAACTACTTGGCTTTGTTTGCATATACTCAGGCAAATATGCACAACATGAAGTAAGGTTGTGGATAGAGTATGGATTGAGGGTGAGATCAAGCAATATATTTTACTTCTCTTTTTCATGGAATTGGAATGACGGAAATTGGCTTCCCCAGCATAGTGATTCTTTGTTCCTTGTTCCTGGAAAGGTTATTAGTTGCACTGAAGATAGATCAGCTTCAAACTACTTTTGATAGGTTCAGGAACGGAAACAGTGAAGGCAGTGATGGGATTCAGCCGCTTCGCATCATTTCGGCAGAACCAGTAGCTAATTTTTTGTTGCCCAGGCCCAGAATGGACTTCCAGAAGCAGCATCCACACAGAGAACTAGTTGTTCACATATCTGAATCCCACCACTGTGTGGAGGTGTCTTTCATCTTCATAAGCCTTGCCCAATCTGGTTTCTTCAGGTATGTTGAAACTACAATCCTGACAATTTCTGGTGAACAGATCAGGATTTCTGGTACTTACGGTGCCAACAGGAGTGGAAGATGCCAGGTTGAGATATGCTGTTTTACAAAATTATACTGAATTGCCTGGTAGGACATTAAGTCATAGGGTTAACAGAGCTTATGCAATGCCACTTTCCTGCAATGCTTAGGCAGGGAATCATAGTACCAGTAGGAGACAGCAAGTTTTCAGGAAAGCTTATTCAGCTTAATTTTGCTTTGCTGAGTAATTGCTGGGCTCTATGAAATATAGTTTCCTGAAAGTATTTGGATTCCTACTATATATTGCTGCTTTTAAGTTGTTCTGGTCTTTTCCAGCCTGTTTTTCATTCTATGTACAGACTACATCTAACAGAAGACAGTATCTTGGGAATTGGGAAGATTGTTGATCTAAACCAGTGATGGCGAACCTTTTAGAGACTGAGTGCCCAAACTGCAACCTAAAACCCACTTATGTATTGTTGGGTGCTGGGTGGGCATGGCCCATTGGGTGGGCGTGGCTGCGGTGGTATCAGCAGACTGGGTGGGACTAAAAAGTTCAATCAATCAATTCCAACTTTGCGAGATCTTTTCTTTTCCTGTGAGAAGTTGAAAGTGATTGAACCTTTTTTTTTTTTGCACACGGCAGCAAAGGCCTAAAGTGAAAAGGTTTTATAAAACCCAGCTGAAGGCCTAGGACTGGGGCGATGGCGCGCGTGCCCACAGAAAGGGCTCTGCGTGCCACCTTTGGCACCCGTGCCATAGGTTCACCACCACTGATCTAAACTGTCTGAAGACAAAAGTTTGATTTAATTTCTTTGTTACTGATGAATAACTTGAAAGATGCAGCATGTATGATTGCATATAGAGCAATTGTAGTTGGGCCACTAAAGAACTTCTTTCCCATAATTTCTAGAATTTATTTTTTCAGTGGAAATTGGAACGAATACAGGCATTCAGCTCCTGCTAACCGTACTTTTACAATGATTGAGGAACAATGAAATTGTAATTCTTAGACTTTGATCTGTAAAATGTTTTATTGTATTCTGGTTTTTTACTTTAATCTCATGCTGTGCCCCACCCAGAGTTGCAAATATAAGATTGATGACTATATAAATTGATGAAATACATACATAAATTACATCAGGGCACCCTAGGTAATTTATTCAAAGTTGATATACTTAGAACTGCATTTGAATTTGTAAGTATAATAATTTATGAAACAAGCTAGCGACCCCTCTACCACATTGTATCTGCATCTAAGCCTTGCTACAGAGTAAAATGAAAAATATGTTAACCTCAGTTCTTTATAAAATGTACAAAGAATTATTTATATTTGAAACAACATCACTTGGTTTTTATATTTGTACTGAAAAAGAATTATGTGGTTTTTTTCAGAGTTGGCCCCATTTTTTTCTGCCTGCAGCCTAACATGAAGCCCTACCCAAGAAAGCAAGGCTCTGCTTGTTTTTGCATAGCAGATGGAAGCTGTCATGGTAGAAATTCCGTTCTGGGAGAATATATTGAAAATGAAACACATAACAACACATTTGCTACCATGCCAGCAAATAAATAAAATGACGCACAGTATTAATATTTATCTTAATTTATAAATAAAATGAAGAATGGCATATTTAAAAGGCAAGAGCAAATGAGTTCACTCTCCTTGATCTTTAATGCGTTTCTTAAAATGAATGAATCCCTATGTGACTATTCTATTCAATTCAGCAGCTTATTCCCCAGTACACGTAATTTAGAACTCTCCTGTCACTCTGTGCTGGTTCAACTTCCTGTTCAATGAAAAAGGCTTTGCATCTCCAAACACTCATACATTTTGAGTTTCCTTTCTTGGGGCAGGGATGTTTGCAATATTTGCATGTTTGCAATGGTTGCACTTCTTACTTTCCCGTGCAAGGGGAAGTATCCCTAGTTTTCTGCAGCAATTTTCCAGGTTCCTCCTGTTTGTCACACCACCTGTGATGACTCTAATTAAGAAATAAAACCTTGAAAACCAATCTTGTATAACTCAATAAACCCAAGTCAAGGAAAGCCTATTGTAGTTGTTTCTGTGGAGGGAAATAAAACAGGTTCCCACAAATAGGCTATTGTTAATTCTTGGCTAATATTTCTCCATTGAAAGCTCAGGGACTCAGGTTCACTGAAACAAGAGATTTGTTTTGATTCAGGTATTTATTACGTGTCCTAAAATTGTTTTATTGCTGAGGTGCATGAAAGGGTATAATGCAATTCAACTGCTATTGTTCTAGAACAGCGATGGCGAACCTTTTAGAGACTGAGTGCCCAAACTGCAACCCAAAACCCACTTATACATCGTTGAGTGCCGGGTGAGTGTGGCCCATTGGCTGGGTGTGGCCCATTGGGTGGGCGTGGCTGCGTTGGTAACGGCAGACTGGGTGGGACTAAAAAGTTCAATCAATCAATTCTAACTTTGCAAGATCTTTTTTTTCCCGTGAGAAGTTGAAATTGACTGATTGAACCTTTTTTTTTTTTTTGCACATGGCGGTGGAGGCCTAAAGCGAAAAGGTTTTATAAAACCCAGCTGAAGGCCTAGGACTGGGGCGACGGCGCGCATGCCCACAGAGAGGGCTCTGAGTGCCGCCTCTGGCACCCGTGCCAAAGGTTCGCCACCACTGTTCTAGAATAATCCTCTATTAATAAATCTGATAAATTGGAAAAATACAATCCAAAGGATAGAAGATTTATTCTGCATGCCAAATATCCCATGTTCAATCTGGGTATCCATAGCAGGACTGAGACCTCCCTCCCATCTGAAACTGAAAGCTCTCTACTAATTAATGAAGCCCATTCTCATTAGAAGATCTGTCATACAACGAGTTGTCTATGTACCCATTTCCAAAGGCTTTATTATGCTCTTAGCATTGTTCAAGGGGGTGGTTCACTCTGCCACTTACCCTTACATAAGGACAAAAATTCCATGCAGCTTAGTTAAGTGTATTTACAGATTGCTTCTTAAGCTGAATAAAAACAGTTCAATGTTATTATACGGAATTATGGAAAGCACTCAAAAGAGACGTACAACCATTTTTGGTTGTTACATTTATTACCTGAAATGATTACCTATACCTATTTGATGTTATGTACTTTCCTGATTAAAAAAAATGAATGTCCTATTCATTGCAAGAAGTGTGCAACGATAGTTAATAATGTTCTTGCTCTAGAGATAAAAATAGAACAGCTCAAAATGTTTTAAAAATTGCATTTTTAACTGACAAATTTGCTCATTGCATTTGGTGCTGTCTCCATATATTGGCCAAATGTATAAAAAGAAGTTCATAGACACCTCAAAGACTCTACTGGAGACATGAGTGGGATTTAATATGAAGTGCTGCTTAATTTTAACTTTCTCAAAATGGAAAAGATATTTTAGTTACAATTCCATACTACTCAGTTACAGGTTCAAATATTAATTCAGCCTTTAAACCCATCTTAGTTTAACTGCTATCTTTTAACCATTTGTTAATCTGACATCCTTTGAAGGTCACAAAGATATAATAAATGCTTAAAGAATTAATCTTTAATGAAATGATAGAAGGTGTTGAAGCCACAGGAACCTTGGGGTGGAGTGATCATACAATATTGGAATTCAACATTATGCAAGCACAAGCAATAGAATATAGTCAAAGTAGAGCCTTGAACTTTAAGAGAGCTAATTTTAATAAACTTAGAGAAAGCTTGGGAAGGATTCCATGGATGAGAATCCTCAAGGGCAAAACAATTCAAGAAGCTTGGGAAATTTTGAAAACAATACTGTAAAAAACACAAGATAGGCAAGAAAATGGTAAGTAAGCCCAATCTAGCACAATACCAAAATGGTAAGTAAGCCCAATCTAGCACAATACCAACAAAGGAAAAAAATAACAGCTCTCAAAAGAAACCAGCATGGCTGCATAAAAAACTCTCTGATAAATTGAAAGACAAAAAGGATATATAAAAAGTGGAAAGAGGGGCACATAACTAAGGCAGAATATCAGCAAATAGCCCGAGCCTGCAAACATGAAGTGAGGAAAGCTAAGGCTCAAAATGAACTAAGGCTTGTGAGAAAAGTAAAAAAATAACAAAAAAAGCTTCTTTCAACATGTAAAAAGCAAGAAAAAAGTTAAGGAAATGATTGGTCCATTAGTGGGAGAAAATGGCAAGAGGGTGACAAGCAACAGGGAGAAAGCAGAACTATTTAACTTGTTTTTCGCATCTGTCTTTACACAAAGAGATAAAACAATCCAACCTATCAAAAACAATACTGTAAAAAACACAAGATAGGCAAGAAAATGGTAAGTAAGCACCTGTCCACCCTAGACAAGTTCAAATCACCAGGACCAGATGGATTACACCCTAAGGTTCTGAAGGAACTTGCAGATGTGATCTCAGAACCACTGAACTATATCTTTCAAAGAGCCTGGAGCACTGGGCATCTACCAGAGGACTGGAAAAGAGGTGATGTAGTTCTATATTCAAAAAAAGGGGGGAGAAATGGATCCAGGAAACTACAGACCTATCAGCCTGACCTCAATACCTGGGAAGATTCTGGAAAACATAATCAATCAAGGAATCAGCAAACACCTAGAGGCAAACAAAGTCATTACCAAAAGGCAACATGGGTTTGTCAAAAACAGATCATGCCAGACAAATCTTATTCCATTCTTTGTCACCATCCAGGTGACAAAATTAGTGGACCAGAGGAATGCTGTGGATATAATTTACTTGGACTTCAGTAAAGCATTTGATAAAGTAGACCATAACCTACTACTTGATAAGATAGAAAACTGTGGGTTAGACAGCATCACCACCAGATGGATTCGAAGCTGGCTGACCGGCCGTACTCAGTGTGTGGTCCTCACTGGAACTGCATCTACATAGAGGGAAGTGTGTAGTGGGGTGCCCCAGTGCTCTGTTCTGGGCCCAGTGCTCTTCAGCTTCTTCATCAATGATTTGGATGAGGGGATAGATGGGGAACTCATCAAATTTGCAGACAATACCAAGCTG
This sequence comes from Protobothrops mucrosquamatus, assembly GCF_001527695.2. Lineage (NCBI taxonomy): Eukaryota > Metazoa > Chordata > Lepidosauria > Squamata > Viperidae > Protobothrops > Protobothrops mucrosquamatus. Next base: position 303,852 of record NW_015386778.1, on the reverse strand, counting down.
GCAGGAATAGCCAACACTCCAGAAGATAGACTTAAGGTACAGGAGGATCTTGACAGACCTGAACATTGGGTGCTATCTACAAATTGAAATTCAATTCTACATTTAGGCAAGAAAAACCAAATGTACAGGTATAGCATAGGTGGTACCTTGCTCAATAGTAGTAACTGTGAGAAGGATCTCAGAATCCTAGTGGACAATCACTTAAATATGAGCCAGCAGTGTGCTGCAGCTGCCAAAAAAGCCAACACAGTGCTAGGCTGCATTAACAGAGGGATAGAATCAAAATCACATGAAGTGTTAATACCACTTTACAATGCCTTGGTAAGGCCACACTTGGAATATTACATCCAGTTTTGGTCACCACGATGTAAAAAAGATGTTGTGACTCTAGAAAGAGTACAGAGAAGAGCAACAAAGATGATCAGGGGACTGGAGGCTAAAACATATAAGGAACGGTTGCTGGAATTGGGTATGTCTAGTTTAATGAAGGATGAGGGGTGACATGATAGCAATGTTCCAATATCTCAGGGGCTGCCACAAAGAAGAGGGAGTCAAGCTATTCTCCAAAGCACCTGAAAGCAGGACAAGAAGCAACAGATGGAAACTAGCCAAAGAGAGAAGCAATCTAGAACCAAGGAGAAATTTCCTGACAGTGGGGACAATCAAACAGTGGAACAGTTTGCCTCCAGAAGTTGTGGGTGTTCCAACACTGGAAGTTTTTAAAAAGCATATAGACAGCCATTTGTCTGAAATGGTATAGGGTTTCCTGCCTGAGCAGGGGGTTGGACTAGATGACCTCCAAGATCCCTTCCAACAATTTTTTATTATTAACAATAACAATAACAAAAATAAAATAACAAAAATAACAATAACAACAACAACAACAACAACAACAACAACAACAACAATAATAATAATAATAATAATAATAATAATAATAATAATAATAATAATAATAATAAAAAATTGTTGGAAGGGACCTTGGAGGTCATCTAGTCCAACCCCCTGCTCAGGCAGGAAACCCTATACCATTTCAGACAAATGGCTGTCTATATGCTTATAATAATAATCTTAAAACCCATTTTTGATAGCTCTTTGGACCACTACAAAATCTGCCTCTTTGGCTTGTTTTTCTATAAGAGTTCCCCTCTGATGTATTATCAATGATTTCTGATTTGAAATACTCTACTGTACCAAGGTCTATATTATAGGGACAGTGCAGAGGTGAGATTTTTCTGTCTCTTGAAAGTCCATCAAGAATTTATGAAGTAATATAATTGTTAGAATCCAGTCCAAAGTGGTCTATACATACAAGGGATCATCTGGACAGGTTAACACAATACACTACTTGTTTTGCTCCTCATCCCTGTTTTCTTGCAAACAGAATTTTAGCTTGTTTACGTTGGAATGAGGCCAATATCTTGATCCTTTAAATATGTTGGGGCGAGCATAACTTTATTCAGGTTCTAGAATATGATTTTTTGAGGAATCTCTAAAAAGTAGTCAGCAATATAATCATCCTTCATAATGGTCCACTAAATGCCCATAAAAACAGAGTGCCCATTTACCTGTATTCATTCATTTGGTTTGTTGTTTTATATTCCATCTGTTTCTTTGTTCATCCAAATGCAAAACCCATAAGAAGACATGGCAAACTTTTTTCCAATGTCATCCTCTTGCAATTTAGTAATCAGGGGGTCCATGGAACAGTAAGTGACCTCATAAATTGCATAATTTGTGTTGCAACATCTTTACACACATGACATTCTCATGGCTTATATTAGATCTCTAAGACTGCAACTCTGATCTTGAGCAATCACAGCTGGCAGCCATCAACCAGGAGGGCTATTTATCTTGAATCAGAGTGAATTAACAGCAGCAATAATATAAAATAATTAAATTTCCCCTATGAGATCCCATCAGCAGGCCTTCTCTGTCACATTATTGCCTTCTGGAATGATGCACCCCCAGAGATTCAGATGGTCTCTACCTATTCACACAAGCTCTTACAATTCTTGCTGCTCCCCCAGATTTCAGACTAGAGTGATACACACTTTGGGGGATGTTTGGTTTTACAATATTGGCATTATTTTCCCTGATGTTTGATTTTGTATTTAAATTGGTTCATGTTGTATACTCCCAGCTTCATGATAAAGTCAGGCAGTCTATAAATAAATAAAAATTGAATACATTTTATGTAAGATTTCATAATATTATTCTAATCAGCTAACTTTGCTAACCACTCCCAGCCCTGCTAGATTGGAAAGGGTTTGTGTATGTGTGTTTATATACAATACAAATTTAATTTTGATTTGTAGAAAACTAAAAGAAAAAAGTAATATATAAAGATGTGATATAAATCTAAAAAGTAAAGAATCTAAAATGATGTGAAGACTTGCTAATCAAATTAATAGCTTTTGCTCCAATTTCTAAATTGTTTCTGCCTGAAAGTTCAATGTTTATTTTAAATCATCATTTACATTTTTTCAATAACTTGAATATTTCTGTTTTGATCTGGAGCCAGTTAACAATCTGAATTCTCCGTTCTACGTCCCAGAAATTGGAGCTGCTCTGTTTACAGAGTACAGTACTGATTATTCTTAGCTCAGTTGCCATGGAAGAAAGCCAGGCTAAATCCCTGCACTGAATCAAATACAATCCCTCTTTTGAAATCCCTTTGCCTCTTTCATTGCAACTTCCAAGCCAGCATTTCAACACAAGGAATTGTCATATCACTGAAGGGGAGAAAAGACCTACGTAACACCTACGTTATACATCTGTACATCAACCATTTTGAATAAGAGCCTATACTTCCCTTCCAGTCCATCTTGCTACTATTTCCTTTATTTATTTCATTGATTCGTTTCATTATGTTTATTTATAGTTTATCCATCAAAATAAAGTTCCTGGGGTAATTTAAAGTTAAAAGTAACTTTAAAACACACCAAAAATAAAAATAAAAATACAATCAACTATTGTAGGGTGAATCTGAACTTGAACTTATTGCAAATGGGGTACCTCCTGTTCATTGAAGGAATTCCACTGCTAGAAGAAGGTCGTTTTTGCCAATTTGTCATTCTTCTTGAAGCCCTTCCACTGTTCTGGCCATCTGCTTTGCTAACTCTCTGGACCAGGCATTTGGGAACACAAGGGAGGGCTTGCAGAGAAGCATGCCACAACTCTGCTCAGATGTTCATAGGAGCAGAACAGTCTGAATCCAAGCCAAATGCAATGCCACAATAAAAAAGGAGATATGATCAAAACTTACCAAAGGATGCAAAAAAGAGAATTTAAAAATTCAGAACTAAACAAACAAAAACCTATGCAGCAGAACAATTGGAAACATTAAGATATTCATGGCATGGGTCCAGGTTACTTGAGGGACCGTCTCAACCCCCTCCTTGGAATTGGCCAGTCCCACTCGTGCTTACCAAACAAGCATGCTGCAGGTCCCGTCAGCTCAATTATGCTGTTGCTCCTACCCTCTGAAACATCTTGCCTCCGATGTGAGGTTGCCCCCAACCCTCCTATCCTTTTGTAAGGGCCTAAGGACCTGGGTCTGCCAGTTGGCTTGGGGCTCCAATGGGGAAACAGCACAATGGAGGTGATTGATCAATTAACAACAGTTCCCACCTCGCCCCATTCCACCCCCGCCCTCCCTATGTGTAACTTAGATTTTAAAATTTAGTTTTAATTTTTAAAATCTCTTTCTCTCTCTCTCTCTCTCTTCAATTCAGTTCGCAAGGCTCTTGTGGGAAAAATAGGAGGAAATATTATCTATGTTCCTCACTTTGAGTTATTTATAAAAAATAATAAAGGCAGGATTAAAGATGATATAACATGGGCAAGAAAAAAAAGAAAAAGAAGGAAGGAAGGAAGGAAGGAAGGAAGGAAAGAAAGAAAGAAAGAAAGAAAGAAAGAAAGAAAGAAAGAAAGAAAGAAAGAAAGAAAGAAAGAAAGAAATTTATGGCAGAAAGGAATCATCTCTATCTCCCATGATGAAGTTCTATGAAAGAAAGGTATTACTATTTGTAGACGTAATACCTGAAAAAGGTTCATTTGCAGAATGAACTACTATATGAACCACTTGAGTCTTGAAATAAATTGTCTTACATCCTGCTGTCAAGAGTAAGAGATACCACCTTTTCTTTGTTGATCCCAGTACTATGAAAGTCTGTTGGAAATACGCCTGCGTCTATTGATAGTTTTAAATTAGACTCTTAAAATTGGTTGTTTAGAATAGTTTTAATTGAATTGAGATTGGCTGTGGCTATTAAAGGAAGATTACAATCTTCTTGCCAATTTTCAGCAAGTTTTGATGTTTTTACTATGAATTTATGTCTTATTTTTATTTTAAACTAGCTGTACCCGGCCACGCGTTGCTGTGGCTCAGTCTCAATGCGCCATTGTGCATTCATCCCAAACAATAAGTTTGCATTTCTGCAATACTTTTCTCATGCCAGATGCTTTGGAAATGTTGCACGTGGGAGTTTCAATGAATTGCATGTTCAATGGCAATTTCAAAGCGTCCAACAGATAGCGCTGTTTTTCAAAAAAAGCATGTTTTTACTTGTCACAGGTGTGACATCTATATAATAGTAGGTATATAAAAACACATGCGTATTCGAATGCAATGTTGTGTCAAAATTTCAAAGCAATCGTTGAAGAACTTTTGGAGATTTAAGATTTTGAACAAACGAATATTTACATTTTTATTTATATAGATGTTTAGATTTTAATATGTAAACAAGCTTAAAATAATTCTACAGCTATGAAAGAACTAGAGCAAGAGTCTTCAAACTTGGCCCTTTTATGACTTGTGGACTTCAACTCACAGAATTCCTCAGCCAGGCATGCTGGCTGAGGAATTCTGGGAGTTGAAGTCCACAAGTCATAAAAGGGCCAAGTTTGAAGACCCCTGAACTAGAGCAATCTTTTATATATGGTTATCAGTATACCTTATGAGGTACAGTACAGGTGGTTCTTGACTTACAACCATTTATGGTCATATGATCAAAATTTGGTTGCTCGGCATCCAGCATGTATTTACAATGGTTATAGCATCCCAGGATATGGGACCATTAACAACCTTTGAAGTCAGCTCCTGGCAAGCAAAGTTAATGGCAAAAAGTTAAAGACTGCAGGATGCACTTAACAACTGCAGTGATTCACATAACAACCTTGGCAAAAAGGTCACAAAATTGGGTGCAACTCACTAAACAATCATCTTGCTTAACAAAAGAAATTCTGGTCTCACTTGTGATTGTTAAGTCAAGGATTACCTGTAGTGGGCAGAGAACTCGCTTATTGTATAGCTATCAAAAATGCAGCAGACCTTTTCATTAAAAAACACTGCACAAGCAGGTGCCCATGATCATATTAATCTATCCAGCAAGAATGCCAGTTGGTGCTTTTGAGTAATTTGGTATCAAGAAACATTTTGCTTTGCCCACAATGTCCTGAAATCCAGGTTTGATCAGCTGATTCATAAGGGTGAATCCGGCACAGTTGTTTATATAGATAGAAATAGGAGAAATACATGAGACTAAGACTATCCGCTTCTTCTCTTTGACAACTTGAGTAACTCCAATCTTTTCCTAAAGCCACATCTTTAGTCACAGTAAAAAAATGAGTAGTACTGTTATATATAGGCAGTCATAGGAAGAAACAACCTTACATCTGAATTATTAATGCTTCATTTCAAACAACATACAGGCCGAAAGTAAAAGTTACATAGCTTGCTCAGTAGCTAAATATTAAAACATTCCACTTATACTCATTGTTTAGAAGCACTTAGTGTTCCATAAAATTGAAGTCAAGCTTGTTTAGAATAAAGGATCCCTGAGTGCTTTAGAAAATACTTCTACAAACAGAAGTGGTCACTGGTGAACATTCTTAAGTGTTCTGGCATTGCCTGCCTACGCATTCCTTTGCAACAAAATTTGACATTTTGATAAGTCTTTTAGATTCTGTTCATAGATAAAACTATTTAAATGCCAAATAAAGAACTGATATGCTATATGAATTGTAGCACTAAAAATCTTATTTATTCAACCAAACTGATTTTATAGCAGTATGTTAAATGCCAAAAGCTTCTGTTACGGTTTTGCAGATTCCAGCAGAATGGTATAAAAACTATAATGCTTTGTATAAGTATAAAAAATTATAATTGTTCAGATTTTCTAAAATAATTGCTAATAAATTTTAAACTACTGCAGTATATGTAAATCCCATTAATTGCTGACTGAAAATATTCACGAGCTCATGGAGAATGAATGTTGTGAAAACAAGTATAGCTTCACTGTTGGTATCTTTTTCAGAAGGGTGTCTATGTAAATTAAATTTAGTTATTTTATACAAACTAACAAGCTATTAATAGTTTTTATGAAATGGTCAGGCCCTTTTTGAACTGAAAAAATCATTGCTGTAGTTTTCTAGAGATTTGGAACTTTGAAATCTTTGATAGTTTCAGTTGGATTTTTTGAGAACCCAAAGTTATTAAATTTGAGATTTTTCTGTCCCTCAGACAATCCTCATTTAAAATGGTATTTTTTTTGGAAAATCTGTATTGAAATAATTTTATCTGCATAGATCAGTTTACTATAAACTATATTTCTAGAACTTTTGATATGTTACAAAAAGAATATAATCTGCTTGAAGTTGTGGAATGGCAATACATTTAACAATGTTATTAGTTAAGTTCCCACAGCATATGTTCTGTTGGTGGTCACAGAAATTCCTGATTCTGTTAAAAGGTTTTTAGAAGCTAAACTAACAATTTAATTTTAACAAATGAAGGCGCTTAGATATATATTAATAATGAACATGAAATTTGGAATACTTAGGAGTATCGGATTCCCCTAAGTCAACAGTCTCAGATTTTCAAAAATGTTTTCTTAATGATCTTTAAGATGAAACTAATTTGGGGTGACATTGGACTCCCTAGCAAATATTTAAAAAAGATTGGCCTATGTTGAAAAAGTTATGACTTGATCATGCTCTCTAGATGAATATTCTTAATATTGTAAATAAATTTTTAGCAGGTGTTAAGATTCAAAATATCTGAATGTCTAACTGTATTCCTAAATTGTTACTACAGAGTTACTACAATAACAGCAAACATTACAGGGAAAACCTTTTGTTCTCTGGAAAGCAATCAAATAATCACAGCGCAGCCATTATTTTGTGTAGCTGGCTTGCTCTATTTTCTGTTATAGTAGTTTCACTCACTCCAATAAGTCATGATTAATTGGTTGTAATGGTAATAAGCCATAGTGAAGTTAGTTTGGGTCTGCTTATTATAGTAATCCAGCTATTGTGATTTGTAAACTATTTATAAAATAGTACAATGTGGATCCAGCCGTTATATAGAAAACACTATTAACAGAATGAACGATAATTGTTATTAGAAGAGTCAAAGCAAACCAGTTATATACAACAGCTAATACACTTCATGCGGTTTACAAATTACAGTGGTAAAGTTCCACAATACACTAAATCAAAACCAAACCAATCACATTATTATTTAGTCAATGTGTTAATTAGCATACATCTAGGTATTTTTAAATATTTTAAAATTTAGGTATTTTAAGTATTTTTCTATTTTATACAAATTAGGAAACAAACTTAGTTGTGATGCAAGCCAGAAATTATATATCACTGAAATCTAGCAGAATAAAGATATTTGTAGCAAACATTGTAAGTAAATTATCACTTTTTATATAACACATACAATATTTATAGTTTATTAATTTTTATGCTATCCATCTAACTGATGTAGTGACTCTGGGCAGGGTAAAATAAGAGCCAAAGTCCTTCACAAAATAGTTCTTAAAAGCCAATCAATGTAGCTTTCTAAAAAACTGAGAATTGGTACAAATTATTACTTTATTCTCATTATGGAAATTCTAAATCCAATTTCTTTCATATTTAACTCAGTGAAACAACACAGATTTCTGAAATGGTTGATGGTTTAAAATATTTCCAAGTTTTAGGCAAAGAGCATGGGAACAAATATGCTAATGGTATGATAGCTAAGATTACTTCTGAATTCTTAAAAAAATCAATTATTGTTCAAAGTCTAGTGATGCTGTTACCTAAGTAGCTCTAGGTACAAGTGCAGCTCTAATATAATTTTTAGGCTTTAACCTTCTACCTGCATTGTCTTTGACTGCATCCATATACAGAATATGTCATTATCTCTTTCTATAAAAATAAAATCCTGGTTTTGAAGTGACAAATACAATCCATAATGAATGAAAGTTACTCACTAACACTATTTTGCAAGTTATGTTTATGAGTTCATTTTAACAATTAACTTTCTATACATTTTTCACCAGTAAAGTATCTTTGGTTTTATTTTTTTGTCTATAAAGCTGTAATGTAAAAAATAAACACAAATGCCTCTATTAGTAAAAACAAATGTTTGGATTTAACTCAATGTATCCAAGAGCAATGTATCCAAGCACTGGAAGTATAGAAAACTGTGTTGTAATGCTTTCTCATCTCAAAGTACATCAGCCCAATAATTCCAACCCCAAGCATATTGAAGAAGCCAGCAGCTCTGTACAAAGCATTATAGGGCAATATATTCAGTACTTGAATTTTATCTTGCTGCTGCATCTGACACCATTTATTCCGAAATTAGATACTTATTTAGAAAATGGAAATCATGCGTAATATAACTGAATGTGGTATGGAATCTGAATTTGAATCAAGGAGCCCTGTGTAACTGTAAACAGTGCTGGAAATATGTTGATGGAACATCAGTTACACATACAATTGAATAATTCCAAATACACAAAATTATTTTTATTGTTAAAATAGAAAACATTCCTTAAAAGCAAGACAACACATACACACTTCCAATACATCTGACATTACTTTAGTTATTTCACACATATTGTGTTTCAAATACAGTGAGAAAATTTTTAACTATTTCAATAACCTAAGCAAACAATTCACTGAAATGGGAACTCAAGTACACATAAAAAATTGTAACATACAACTGCAGGCAAACAAGATTACTTCATGCATGGTTTAAAGCATGGGTGTCATCGCATCACATGACGTGTTGCCATGTATTGTGACGTATTGCCGGAGCTGGGGTGGGCATGGCCTCAGCATGATGCAACCGGCCCACAGGCCAGCAGTTTGACACCCCTGGTTTAAAGTGATCTCATTTGGGGATGCTCCTATTGTTTCAGGCTTTTTACAATACAAAATTGGATTTGGTTGGATGAATTGCTAGAATTTCACTTTTCCATTTTTATTCCTTTCTGTTTTAAAAATGACATTCTGTGCAATCCAGAACAAGCTTATTAATTTGGCAGTTGTGCTGCTATTTTGGTAAAGTAATTATAATGGTTACATTGCAACACAGTTAAGCAAACACAAAACTGTTTAATTAATTAGTGGCTTAAATGCATTTAACGATGCATCAAATTGTTGCCATCAAGGTTACTATATGCTGATATAGTTTTATACACTGAAATTCAACATCAGTGACTACACTGCAATGCAATGTATTTGGAGATTTCTGAATTTTCAAAACCAAATTCATTCAGTTTGCAGTTCATTAAGGAATTCTTTTGATGGTTCAGCATTCTCCTCTGGCACCTTACCAGCTTCTTCACTCTGCCGGTTCTGATTAGTTGGCTCAGAAGAAATATCCAACTGTTTTTTATTGACCTCTTCACTATGGCGACTTTGGCAATGGGTTAGATGTTTCTTAAACCCTCTAGGAAAATTTGACTCAAAACTGCAACGTGGACATTTAAGCAAACTCTGACTATGAGCAGCAACATGGTTCTTAAGGTGAGATTCCAAAAGAAATGCCTTTCCACACACATCACATTTGTATGGGCTATGCACATTGTGTTTATTAACCAAATGGTGCAAAACAGCTCCCTTTTTCATAGCCCGGCAGCAACAGATTTTACAATAGTATTTGCCCTTGCCACGCTTCATATATTTTGCTATCTCTTCTTCTGAGATGAAAGCTTCCTTCTCTTCTGTAAACTGCAACACACACTGAGGCTGAGTAGGAGTAACATCGATTTTAGTTTCTTTATTTTGGTCAGGAGACTCTGTATCAAATTGTTCCTGGTCACTGTTGGATTCCTGTTCCTTTATGTCTGATGTTTCTATTTCAATATTTCCACTTTCACTACTATTTAAGTCTGTATTAGAAATCTCTGGATTTTCTTTCTTGGCTTTCTTCTTTGGGCAGGTATATATTTCTTCTGTAGGTTCCTTGGGTTGTATGGACTCCTCTTTTGGAATTAACAAACTACTGAATGAATTTTCTCCTTCTGGATGCTCAGTGGAGAAATCTTTATTACTGGATTCACTATGAGTCTGCAAGTCTGAAAAAACAGGTGCACTAGGCTGACTGAAATCATTGATACTTTTGTGAACTTCCACGCCTGTTGGTTCAACTGGTTTGTGGATATCTGTATTCTGCACTGGCTTCTGATCTGAAGAAATTGATTTCTGGACCTCAGGTGAAAGTGAATGTTTTGCAGGTTCAGCAAAGAAACTTGGTTTCTCGAGGGAATCCGGAGATGTCTTCTGCAGTTCAGCAAAAGTACCATGTTTCTGGATTTCCAGACACACTGCAGGAGACTTCAGCAATTCATGTGAAAGACTAGGTGGCTTCTGAGAGTCTGAGAAGGAGGGAGAATGCTCCTGAATTTCAGGAGAAACAACAGCATGTTTCTGAGAATCTGGGAAGAAGGAATGCTTTGCGACATCTGGGGAGACAGGAGTTGGTCTATGAGATTCTGAAAATGCAACCTGTTTGGGGGTTTCAGGAAAAGGTATGTGAGCTTCATGGAAGAACGAACGTTTTTGTGTTTCTGTAGAAACAGAAGGAACAGATTTTTTGGGTTCAGGAAATAGAGCCCGTTTTCGGGATTCAGAAAACAAAGCACGTTTCTGCAACTCAGAGGAAACAAAAGTGGCTGGCTTTTGAGTTTCTGGAAAGAAAGGAGATTTTCTGGACTCAGAGGAAAATTTCCAAGGATCAGGAGATACAGAAGGAGGAGGCTTACGTTGCTCAGAAAAGAAGGGCTGTTTCCAAATATCAGATGACATAGGGGGCCCAGGTTTTCTCAGCTCTGCAGGCATTGGAGGAGGAGCAGGTGGTGCTACAGATGGTGACGGCCTCCAAGTGTCAGGAGACAAAACAGGTTTCCAACCTTCAGGATAAACAGAAGAAATGGGTTTCCACGGTTCTGAGGAAGCAAGACTAGATTTTGGAGATTCAGGCATGGAGGTAGATTTCCAAGTATCCGGCATAAACTTCTGAGATTCTGAGGACATCATATTTCCAGGCCTTCGGGGTTCTGAAGCAGGTTTCCTGGGCTCAAGTGACATTGATGCAGGTGGTTTTGAGGACCAAGGTGAAATATTAATAGATTTCTGCTGCTCATGTGAAATACTACCAGCAGATCGCCAGGTTTCTGGAACAGGTCTCCAGGGATCTGGAGATAGCGGAGGATCTGGTTTACGTGGTTCAGGTGAAAGTGCTGAAGCCGGCCTCCTCATCTGAGAAATATGCCTACGAGGTTCTGTGGACAGACCAGCAATAGGTTTCTTAAGCTCTGGAGACACAGCTGGTGAGTGCCTGCGGGGTTCTGGAGATACAGCAGGTGAATGTCTGCGGGGTTCTGGAGACACAGTCGGAGAGTGCCTGCGGGGCTCTGGAGACAGAGTTGGAGAGTGCCTGCGGGGCTCTGGAGACAAAGATGGAGCAAATTTCTGTGTTTCAGACATAACCAAAGGTGGAGATGCAGGATGAGCAGACTTTTGGGCCTCTGGAGATACAGGTTGGATGGGTTTCTGTGGTTCTGAAGATATAAGGGAAGCAGGTTTTTCCGATTCTACAACAGGGAGGGATTTTTGTGTTTCAATGTATGTAGGTGCCACAGGTTTCTGTTGCTCCGATGACAAAGCAGGGAGAGATTTTGGTATCTCTGCAGTCTCTAATGAAGCAGGCTTCAGTGGTTCTGGAGTGACAGAAAGAGGCGGTTTCAGTGTTTCTGAGGACACAAGTGGAATAGGATTTGGAAGTTCTGGTACAATAGTAGTTTTTTGTGTTTCCAAACATGCAACTGAAACAAACTTCTGATATTCTATGGATGTAGCTGAAGTAGGCTTCTGTGTCTTGGAATGTAGTCCCACATCAGACTTTAGCAATTCAGGGGGAGCAGGTTTTTGAGAATCGGGAGACACAGTACGTTTTTGTGTTTCAGGAGATTGAGAAGGCTTTTGAGGTTCCACAAAGAGAGGCTTTTTGAGGGATTCCGTTTCCAACATACCTTTCTGATCCTCCTTCTGTTTCTCTGGCAATGAGTGCTGTGCCGTGATATGATAATAGACGTTACAGTACATTTTGCTGGTGAAAAAGCATTTATGGCAGTGGAATAACTTTGCACTTTTCTGGTAAAATATAAGTTTCCCCAATCCTGCAGTATCCATTTCATCACAGAATTCAGGGTGAATAGTACCCATATGAATTTGTATGTTCTCATAGTCAGAGCCTCTGAAATTGCAGTGATCGCATTCTAGGCTTTCTGTTGTTTTATGCAAAATCTTCAACATGTCCATTTTTCTACTGTCAGATTGCACAACACTACACATGTTCCGGACTGCAAACTGCACTATACCTGAAATAAAAGTTTTTTTAGAAAAACAATTAGTTCATAAATTGTTAAAATATAATTTGACTCTTAAATGGTTGCTCAATTTTTAAAATATAAATTGATTTCTGAATGGCAGCTCACCCAAAGACAAAAATGGGTTCATAACAATTAAATTTTATACTACCACAACCCAGCTAGAGAACAAAATATTTAATATTTTCACCGCTTCATTCTTTATACAAAGGTTTAATATAAATCTCTGCACTGTTTACAGAAGAATCAACATACTTTAATGAATTTAAGCTGTTTTTACCAGTTCCACATGGCTCATTTTGTTGTAGAAAGACTAAAATATAAACATTGTATAAAGAACACCCAACTAGTCGCTAAAAGAAAGGAAAAGAAAGAAGCTATTATTAATAGACTGCTCTTTATCTATTTAAATACATGGTTGTGAATTAGGCTGAGTGTAGTTCTCAATTTGGCTGTTGATATACTTTATACTATTTTTGGAGGGGGTCATATAAGCAGCCTGATGGAATGTTCCATAAACAAACCCCAGATGGAGGAATATGTAATAATTCATTTTATGTTTGCAACTTGTGCTCAATACCAAATATATGTAAAAGTATTATATTCTACTTAAAACAGTGAAACATATTTTGTTGAGACCTTATTTCAAAATTGGTGATTATACCTAAAAGACAGATGATTTATTTATTTAATGTTTATATTGCTTTAAACTTATCCAACTCTATTAGAATGGATATCATAGTGCTTATTAACACAATATAGCAGATTCAGGAGGTGTAATGGAGAGGGAAGGGAAAAATAAGAGAGTTGGATTGCATGAAGTCTACTGATGCTATGTTAAAAATAATCCAAAACACCTAAATTATTTTCTGCATTATATACAATTATATGCAATGCATTATTTTCCTATATAATATAATGTATAAATTGTACATTAATAATTAATGTATAATGTATTATATAATGCATACTTAGCTTCTTGAGAAAAATAATATATAATTCATGTTATTAATGTACACTCAAATGGAACCTGACACTATTTGAGCACTATACACTATATAGATCAGACATTATATCTGATCTGGATAAATCATCTTATTTCAGCATTTAATAAACATTTCGTGTTCACTAAATGACCTTTGACTGTAGCATTGCTTCAAATTCAAAAGAACATCAAAATGGTCACGAATTTGAATTCTATACAGGTATGTTCTGGTTTACAGAAGAAAATACTGTTTCTTTTACTCTGTTCACCCATTTAGAGATTTAGAGATTAAAGCATTTAACAGTTTAGTTTACAGAGAACAACTGTAATAACCGCTTTCAGGTACATTGCTATTTACAACTAGTGTCTACTTATGGTTTCCGGCAAAAAATAGCCTATATAGGTTTGCTTAATGACTGCAGCATTTGCTTAACAATCACCACAAAAAAAGGTCATAAATGTGGATGGGGGTGGTGGTATCACGTGAAGACTTAATACCATAATTGCCTGGCTCAATTATGGTCATAAATTGAGGACTATCTGTAATAAAAAAAACTGCCCATCCAAACTTTTTTTTTTAAGTCAGACATTTAAAAACAGAACACTGTATCTGAACATCAACACTTCAATAAATGAAGAAAAGTTATATATTCTAGATTTTAATCCTATACCATGAGATATTTTTAAGGCTTGGTTTTTTAAAAAAGACAAACAGCCTCAGAAAATACATTTATAATTTAAGATGTCAGACTAACATTCTGAATCATTATTATTTTCTACTTTGTCATATTTATTCTGAAGATTTGTCTATGCTGAGAATAGTTTCTCTGTTCTTTCATATTTTAATTCTTGCAATGGGGTATTTCAATGCATAGAATAATTTATTTCATTATCTTTATGAATCATTTAAAACGAAATTAGGAAAGATTTCATTTTCCCAAAGTTTTCAATTTTTTAGACAACGAACAGAATTTCCATATTGATACAGAGGAATACAAGGAACCCCCACGTTCCTTGTATTCCTCTGTATCAATATGAAAATTGGTACAGAGACATATCTAATCTTAAAATTAATATTTGATAATGCAAATAGATTGTGGAAGAATGGAAACTTTTCACATAATAAAGGTTTGAAATTTCCAAGTGGTAATATCTAGACAATCTTGATCTCAAAAAACGTAAGTACTAGGAATCATACCTACTTAGTGCTTCACCAGGAGACCGCCAGGAAATTTGCCTATAAACTAGACTAGGAAACCATGAAAACGTCCTAACAGATAGCAAAAGCAAACCTCCTGATACTGCACCAATGAAAAATATACATATCCCTGTAGTAAGAACTAAGAACAATTTAAGTAACATTTTCTTATCAAATCTTCAAGACTCAACCATAAAGAAATAAACTAGCAATTTTTTGGGAGTCAATCTTCATTCTTAGGGACTATTTAGGAAACTCCCTGCAATTTCCTTTTTTAGAAGTGGTTTGTCCTTGCTTTCTTTTTAGGGCTGAGAGAAAAAGTTTATCCACCTGGCTTTGCACTTAAGACAGGACTAGAATTCGTGGTTTTCTGGTTTCTAAGGAGGTGCAAAATATTCATTTGTACAAATTGTTCCAAGGGCAGAACAGTCAGTTTTGAATAGTCCAGGCCGTACTTAAATTTACATATTTGAGGCTGGATCCATGCAGGGACTAAAATGGGGTTATTTTAATCTGAGCAGCTGTAGAGGTGGAGATCAAGAATACTGGTGGCTAAAAGAGAGAGTAGAAAACAAGTGCTGGGAAGGTCAGGGATTGGCAACCTGGTGGGATGTGCTGTTACATTTCTTTTTAAACAATGGATAAGTGTATTTAAAAAGAGCTGACTGACACATGTTTAAAGATTTTTTCCATACGTAACAACAAATCCTAGAAGATTTGTGATTTCGCATAAGAGAAATTTAACAGGATGGCTGTCTATATAATATAGCATCATAGTTTAACTGCTGCCTGTATCCTTGTGCCCTCCAGATATGCTAGAGTCCAGTGTTTCTCTACCTTGACAATTTTAAGGCATGTGGACTTCAACTCCCAGAATTCCACAGCCAGCATTGCTGTGGAATTCTGGGAGTTGAAGTCCACATGCCTTAAAATTGTCAAGGTTGAGAAACACTGTGCTAGACTACAGCTTCCATGTTGGTCATAAACATGGCTCGCCAAGGAGGAGGAGAGCTGTAATCGGGCGCAGCTGGAGAGCCCCCAAACTCGGGAAAAGGTTTCTACTCGCTGGAAGAGAACATGCTGCAACCTGACGCCATTCTCTTCCCCCTCACCCCCCCAATCTCGAAAATATATCAATCCGGTTAAAAGCTTAGGCCAGGGGTAGGCAACCTTGGCTCTTTTATGACTCGTGGACTTCAACTCCCAGAATTCCTGAGCCAGCCATGCTGGCTCAGGAATTCTGGGAGTTGAAGTCCACGAGTCATAAAAGAGCCAAGCTTGCCTACCCCTGGCTTAGGCTGAACAGAGGCAGGAATCCGATAGGGCCCCGGATGGGGAGGGGCAGCGCTCCCGCGACTCCCACAAAGAAAACTGGGGGGAAAACAGCGCCTGAACCTGGGCAGTTGCGCGCCGTACGCGCTCTGGACGGAAAGGCGAAAGGGACAAACCTGGAGTGGTGGCAACGCGAAAAACGGAGCAGGGCGGGACGCGCGGGGGGGGGGTGTAGGGAGACTCAAGAGTCACGCTGAGTCCGACCCTCGCAGAGGCGCTCTTCCCGATTCCCTTTCCCTCGGAAGACTAAGCGACCCTCCCTCCCGTTGCCAAGCAAGCGAAGGGATAAAATACCTACCAGGAGAAAACGATAGAGAGACAGAGAGAGAAAGGGAGAGAGAGACGCTCCGACCGAACAGCCTCTCGACAATGGCGACAGAATCGACAGACCAGTGAGACGGGAGCGAGGGGCGGGGGGCGACCGCAGCGGATGGGACAAAGAAAAAAGAGGGCTGACGCGACCGAAGAGCCGCTTGTTGATTGGCTAGCGGCGCCCACTTGATTCCCAACGGAGGCTTGGAACTAGCCCCGCCTCCGTTCTTAAGCTTGGCGCAGGCGCCAGGCAAAAAGAGGATGGCGCCCTCTGAGGGTGAAGGGGCTCGCGCGCTTTTAGTTGAGTGGGAGGCCGCGAAGTGTTCCCGTTCAGTCCGTGGGTTATGTTCACGGGTCAGTGTATTCTGGGGATCCTGAGGATTGGGTTAGTTAAAGCACTTGAAGGCAGGACAAGAAGTAATGGATGGAAACTAATCAAAAAGAGAAGCAACCTAGAACTAGGGAGAAATTTCCTAACAATTAGAACAATTAATCAGTGGAACAACCTGCCTCCTGAAGTTGTGAATGCTCCAACTGGAAGTTTTTAAGAAGAGACTGGACAACCATTTGTCTGAAATGGTATAGGGTTTCCTGCCTAAGCAGGGGGTTGGAGTAGAAGACTTCCAAGGTCCCGTCTAACTCTTACTATTACTACTACTACAATTGTTGCTGTTTAGGAATTGTACTGAGCACCTCGTCGGAGTAATGACTATCAACTTAGAAGCTTTTAAAAATTGATTAAAGAAAATGAATAAACTTTTCTCAAGGATTATTATTGATCAAACTCCTCATGAGCTAGATACATTTGAATCCAAGGATCCTAAACAAGGCTTAAACCAACATAAGACACTTAACATTTAATTGAACATGTGAATTCACTATTTAATTGGCTCTCTATTCCCAAATTGTATATATGAATGCAGTGCTAATTAATGTTGAAAGCCCATTAAAAGTTTATACCACAATTAATTTTTTACTGTTTCAAATGTCATGCTTTTGTAACTTCACACAATACAATTTTACACACTGTAGATTTGGCTTTGGCTTCCCACCAGTGCCTCTAGAACCTGCTATTAAAAAAAATAACATAACAAAAATGGGAAAATTATTGACTACAGGAAGAACAATAAATATATTTTAAAATTAAAGATAGGGATTTTGTCTTGTCTCCCATTTTTCAAGTGCAATCTATTTAGAGTGCAAGTGTGGCTCATGCTCTAGAAAAGTTACTTTGCTTAGTTTGATATATGAATCCAAAACTGACTTGTAGCAAATGAATTAGCATATTGTGCAAACAAAGGAAATGGTATTCAGGTAGTCCCTGATTTAGACCACAATTATCACCAAGTGATGATGGAATGATTGAGTCTTCAGGTGACCATGCCTGATTATATTACCATTTTTGCTGCAATTATTAAGCAAATCTGGCTTCCTCTATTGACTTTGCTTGTCAGAAACCTACTGTGAAGGTTGCAAATGGTGATCACATGACTGCAAAATGCTGCAACCATTGTAAATGTGTGCAGGTTCCAAGCACTCAAATTTTTATCAATGTGATGATGGATACTGCAATGGTCATAACCATGAGGCCTGGTTGTAAGTCACTTTTAGCGCTGTCAAAACTTTGGTCACTAAATGAATGATAATTGAGGACTACCTTTATACAGTTTCCTGTATTTGCATAATATGCTATATTTGCACAATAAGTTTATTCATTTGCTACAATCATAATTTTGGATTTATATATCAAATTGAGGACTACCTTTATCAAGGCTGGCTTTCCTGAGGTGAGCATCAATCCAATGGCAATGAGTTCCAGGCCCAGTTAGTCCGGAAGCTCATCACCTTTGGACCAGCACATTGAGAGGGGCTGTGTGTCTTTAAACCTTAGTTAATAGATTAGCACAATGTATGAAACCAATCTATGTAGGACTTGTAAGAAAAAAAAATTCCAGGAAAAAAGAAAAAATCTGGTTTCATGTATCACTCAAGATAATTTAAAAGACAATCTCAGAATTCTGAATATGGACTAATTGCTACATGGAAACTCCATTTCAAATCTGGAATAAAGAATAATAAGAGTTCAGGTTCTGAAAGCACAAATAACTCCTCAGTGTGTTTTGAATCAAATTATATACGGTAGTATTATCTAGTGGTTAAAAGGAACTGAGGCCTCAACATGTAAAAAGTCCCTTTGTAAGTTGTAAAAGTTCAACATAAAGTAAAAGCACGCACATTTTTTTTTAATCCGGTTGTATTTTCCAAGGCATGTAAAGCTAATATGGCCACAATTATTAAGGATAATTTGTTTTTACTTTTAGGTATTATCCAGATTTTTTAAAGTTAATTAACTAAAGCACGGGTGTTAAACTCGCCACATCACATGACATGTTGCGACGTATCGCTACTTTTTTTGCATTGCCAGAGCTGGGGTGAGTGTGGCCTCCACATGATGCAACCGGCCCGCGGGCTGGCAGTTTGACACCCCTGAACTAAAGCTTTGTCTGCTGACCTCTAGTGGCTGACAACTTTACAATCAATAGTAAACCACTGGAACTGAAATACTGTACAGATTGTTCTGAGAAATTAGATAAGCCTATTAAGAGATTTTTCTCTCTTTTTTATTTGGATAAAGCATTAAAAGAAAAAAAAGTATGTGTCAATATAAACAAAACACTATTCACAATGCAAAAGTCACATATGTCTGAACCTGAGAATTATCTAAGTTCCTTTTAAAAATCTGCTATGGTTTATTTATTTATATCCCACATTTATTATTTTTACAAATAACTCAAGGTGGCAAACACCCAACACAATTCCCTCCTCCTATTTTCCCCCCAACCACCCTGTGAGGTGAATTGGGCTGAGAGAGAGTGACTGGCCCAAGGTCACCCAGCTGGCTTTCATGGCCAAGGCAACTTGAACTTATAGGGCAGATGCCTTAATCACTAGACAAAACTGGTTCTCTTATCCAGTATAAACAGGTTCTCTTCTACTATATAAGAGAAAGAATTAGTGTAACTGGGAGACTGAAAGTTCTGGTCCTGCCCTGAACACAAAGCCATCCAGATGATCTTATGCTAGTCACTTTCTTTCAGCCCAGTTCTGAAAAACCTTACCAAGAGCCTTGTCTCGGCAGTCTCCAAGAATCAGATATGATTGAATGGAAGAAAAAAAAACCTATTTGTGTGTATTTGTGTCTTGCCTTTCTTTCTGGAGTTCAAGATAATGTTCAAAGCATTTCCTTGTCCATTTTTTTTCCTGAAACAACCTCCCTGTTAGGATGGTTGGGTTGAGAGTAACTACTAGCCCAAACCCTCAGTGAGTTCCCATGGCTGGGGGTGGAGCTGAAGTTGGTGTCTTCCTGGTGCTCACTCAAAACCTTACCCATTCCAGAAAATATTTCTAATCCTAACTACAGCAACATAGAAGAGAACGATTGATATGATTGAGCCAAGAATAAACATTTCAAACTTCCATTGATTTCAATGGAAGCTGCCAACTACAAGCAATTAACTATGTAACAAGTTTAATTTGAAGAAAGAGCCCATGAACTTAGTAGCAAGTTCTTCAGGTAATTTTGTTTAGCAGAACAAGTGCTAATTTGGTTTGCAAAGTTGCCATTTAAACTTTCAAGGCTTCTATTGAGTTGTATCTTATTGTAACTGGAAACTTCATGTACTAAGCTCATTAAAGAAGTAGTTTATTTTTCCTTCCACAATTCTTGAACAAAATCTTGGCAAGGTTTTTCAAAAGTGGTTTACCATTGCCTCCTTCTGAGGGCTGATCTTAATTAGTCATTTGATTTTCTGCATCTATGTAAGAATTGGCTGCTGTGATGAAAAGTATGATTACAGGTCTATGGAGATTCTCAGTCATCCAGGTCATAGTTATCCCAAAGATGCTTTTTCATGAGGCAACTGGACTTTCTTGTTTTTCTTTGAAGTTGTTAAGTCCAGAGAATAATGGCGCTTGAGACGAAGCATTTCTAACAAGTCTTTATTCTCTGCTTCCAATCTACGAACAACCCGAGCAGAGGCACGCAGGCCTCTATTTATACCTTCTGATCCCCGGGCAAGTTCAACCAATCACGAGGCGGTCTTTTCCTGCCTTGCGCATGTGCGCAAGGCCGGCGCCACTCAGTCTGGTCCCGGGCAGCTTTTGCAAATGCCCGGGACTCTTGCAACGTCCCGAGCCTGCTTTTGCAGGCTCAGGACACAACACCCCTCCCCCCTAGATGAAATAATACGGCACCCACATGGAC
>NW_015386778.1:281906-283037 GCF_001527695.2 Protobothrops mucrosquamatus | reverse complement strand
ACTTCAGTTTGACTTTCCTGCCCGTCTCTTAGGCTTGAGAAGTCAGAACTCTGTTGATCACTATACCTGGTTGACCTATCACCTATGGAGTTTTCCAACCCCTCTGAACTCATCTCCGTGTTTCCTGACAGAGTGTGGTTTTCCTGGCTCCTTCCTGTAGTGTTAGGGTCTAGGGATGCCTCCCTGTTAGCCCTTATACATGGGGACATCCTTCTATGAGCCATTTCAGCAAAGGACGTGTTTCCCCTCTGTTTTGCCTGCTCTCTTGCATGTTGTGAGTTGTGAGTATGCTCCCAGTTATTCTCTGTGTCTGGAGTATTATTTGTGAGGTGTGGATAATTAGTATACCTCCGGTGGGACTCCCAGGCTGGAGTGTGTGTGGGGGTGTCTGTGTGCCCCCGTCCCCGTGAATGGCTACATGAATCTCCTGTGGAACTTGGGTGTTGAGAGCCCGTGTCGTTCCCCCCAACCGTTGGTGGCAACAGATTTTGATTCTCAGAATGCATTCCCCCTTCCTCCTCCCCCCCTAGAGGAGACTGAGGGGGAACCCCAGGCGAGTCCCGCCTCACATGTAATTGATCAATGTGGCGGCGAAGAACGCGGCCGTCTTCCAGGGACACCTCGTAGGATAGAGGCCCCGAGACCTTGCAGACCACAGCCGGGACCCAGAGGTGTCCAGGCCCGTAGTTTCTGGCCCAGACAGGATCGCCTTCACACAGGACCCGTGGTGGGTGTGGCTGAGACACCTGTGAAGCTGCACGCTCCGGATGCAGCCTGTCCAATTTAGTCACGAGCCGACGACCCCAACGGAGTTCGGCCGGGCACTTACCCATGGCAGTGCACAGAGTAGTACGATGGGCTAGAAGAAAGTCAGCCAACCTGTGATGCCAATTGCCGTAAGTCAGCTTCTTGAGGGCGTCCTTGGCGATGCGAACCATCCGTTCAGCCAGACCGTTGGTGGAAGAATGGAAGGGAGCCGAAGCAGCGTGGCGGATCATGTTGGCCTGTAGAAATCCCTGAAACTCAGTAGAAGTAAATTGAGGACCGTTATCTGACACCAGAACATCTGGCAACCCGTGTGCAGCAAAAATGTTTCTCAACACTTGAATGGTTTTGGCAGCTGTGGTAGAA